>NW_005844018.1:4931-19498 GCF_000455745.1 Alligator sinensis | reverse complement strand
CGCAGGCGGAGGCGCCCCAAGATATAAGGGGGGATGAGCCGAGAGTTGCTTCAGACTTAAACCACTTCCCCACAGCCCCGGACAAAGCGGAGACGCGCCTTGTTCTTTTATCTGTTTCTTTTTCAGTGTGACAGATCCCCCAACCCGAACCGCCCGCCGCCCAGCCCGCACACACGCAGCCCGGGTGAGCAGGGTTTATCCCGATGATATTAATTAATCTTTAAACGTGGAGCCGGGAACAAGGAGCCTGTTTATTCCCGGCTCCACAACTGAAGGCCGGGCAATGGCTGGGAGGGGCTGAAGAGACACATTTTTGTCAGACAGGAGCAGTGAGTATAACGTGCCACCAGTGCCAGGCACCGAGTCCTGAAAAAGAGCTGAGTTTGGTCCAGGGTTAACAGACAAAATCCTTTTCGGGTCCCCCCAAAACACACATCCCCACCCCGGGGCACTCTCCTGACGAGGCCTGGGCAGGCCCCTGCCCGACCCGAAGCTGGGCCCACAGACCGTGCAAAGTAGGTGGCACGTGGCGGGTTGACAGTGGAAACCCAAGGCTCAGGTTGGGCACCGCTCTGCGCAACCTTCGTCCGAGGAGCCCCCAGGAGTGGTGAGGTGTTCTGGGTGGGTGAACCCATCAGAGTAATCCGGGATGGGGGTAGGGCCAGCCCTGCAGCTTTCTCACCAAGCCGTAATGCCACAGCCTAGGGACGTCCTTTGCTTTTTATTTCACTTTTGTCATGACTCAATCTGGGTTTTCAATTTTTTAGATTTCCCCCTGTGTTTTAATAACCCCATGAGCTTTCCCATTGAATTCAGCAATCATTATTCCTGTTTATCATGACGATATACCGGTGGTGTTTCTCAGTAATGGATCTAGCAATTTTTGCCATTTAAAGCTGTCTAAAGAGGTCACTTAAATTACACTGGGTGATTTTAGAGAGTTTTAAAATGGCAGAAGCAGCATTAATTAAAGCTGGTTATACGCGTCTTCAACGTAAGGCAAAGTGGTAGTGCTGTCAGAATACAGAACAGGTCTTATTTATTCAAAACATAGCACAGGGTGGGGAAAGAGGGTGCAAAAGGGGAACCTGGGGGCCAAACTCCCCAGCCCCACCCAAGCACCACAGCGCTGGTAGGCAAGCCAGTGCTGCAAGCTCTGCCCTGCGCCGTGGGCAGGGGGAGCCTTCCCTTGGCTCCCCTAAACCCGCCAGCTCTCCCCACCCCGACACCCCTCTGCTCCCCTGCAGTGGGAGGCAGCCCCTAGTGGTGCACAGAAGCCACCACCGCTGTCACCCTGCCCCCCGCCTGCCCCTGCAGCAGGACAGACAGGAGTGGAGAAGGAGGGGCAGGTCCCAGGAAGGCCTGAGATTTGGGGAAAGCAGCTGGACTTGAGAGAGAGAAGCCACTGCATGTGTCCTTGCTTTCCCCACATGCTCTGTGCTGTTGTTTCTCACCCCTCTTCCTGCCTGTCCCATCACAGCTTGACAGTGTGATGTCCAAATGCAGAGCCAAGGCCCCTTCTTGCTCCCAGCTCCCACCCACAGCCACCCTGCCCGGCCCCACACCCACTGAGGAGCCCTTGCACACACAAAGACCTAGCCTTGCTTCACCACTCAGGGTCCTGGCGCGCTCTTAGGGACATCACAAGGGAGGCTGCTGACCACTCAGAGACCCTTCTGCTTGCCCAAAGTCCTGCGCAAATGCCAGCCAAGAAACACCTTACTGCACCCACAAGGCAAGTGTGCATGGGAGCGGTGTGCCACTACATACAGGTGGGGAAAGTGAGATAGGGAGGGCTGAGGTGACTGCCCCAAGGACACCCAGGGCACCACAGCCAGGATCAGGCCCCATTCCTGCAGCCCACATTGCCCTGCCTCAGCATGAAGCCTGCCTGCTGGCGCTGCTGTGCAGGAGGGGGCCTTGCTCTAACAACTCTTTTCCCACCACGCGCTGTTGCAGGCAGCTCCACATTCAGCCTGAGTTTGAATAGCGCTTGACCAGTGTCTTCTCCCTACGGCTCTCTGCTCCGCTGGAGCTTGAGGGGATGGGAAGCTCTGCCCTGGCCCCACGCCCCGCTCACCTGCCCACTCTGCTCTGCCCTGTGGAAACTGAGGGGGCCCGGCCTGGCTATGAAGCTGGGGCTCGGCTCGGCTCAGGGCGACCGCACCTGGGACCCGCACTCAGGAGACAAGTTAGGGCCAGTTTTACAGCCCGACGGAATGAAAGT
Organism: Alligator sinensis; assembly: GCF_000455745.1. Lineage (NCBI taxonomy): Eukaryota > Metazoa > Chordata > Crocodylia > Alligatoridae > Alligator > Alligator sinensis. The sequence goes on along the minus strand of NW_005844018.1, from coordinate 17,271 downwards.
AGCTTTGGCTCTAATCAGGTGGGCCAGTCCTTCCACAGACAGGTCCCTGCGGGCGGGATGTTATACAGATGAAATTTAATCAATGCTTTCCTTGTGGAAAGGAACGAGGAACTAGTTTATTCCCAGTTTTTTCCTTTTTCAGACCTGGGGACTCCATGCGAAACTGCTATGGAGAGAGCATCGTGGCTGCACAGTGACAGCAGGAAGATGGGGATGCTGATGTGTGTGTGCCTGGGACACCCCAGCCTTGCCCCTCAGGTGCCTGTGTCACAGTTAGTGTTCTGCATACTCAGTTTTTACCAATTTTTACTGATAAATTCCCAGATTTTTTTTAAGTCATTCAGTTTTTACTGATTTACACCCATTTTTCAGTTCAAATCCCTGTTAACCAGCATGAATGACCCTTATAGAACCCACATAATTTGAGGGAAACCTGTATTCTTTTTAGTGTGCTGACAATTCATACATGTGTTTAAACGGTTTCTACATTTGTATTACAGCAAGAAGTAGTTGTACGCATCAGAAGTACCATCATCCTACTGTCGTAACTCCCTGTGGTAGTATCCGTGAACAAGGATTTAAAAAAATAACCTTGGTTCCTACTCCAACAATCCTGCTACCATTGCAGACTTCACGTCAGTATAAATTCTCCTCTGGCATGCACAGGGAAGGAGCAATGGCTTTTTGTAAACTCAGACTGAAAAAGTAGGAGAAACAACACTGGCAAACAACTTGTTTGTTCACCAGGATGTGGCTGCATTGTACTGGGCCTCGCTCTTCTTTGCCCAACATCAGCCTCTACCTGTTTTTCAGAGTCCCCAGATTTAATCTGGGCTCTTTATTGACAGCAGCCGTGTCTGGGCATGAGAAACCATTTTCTTTCACATTTAATGCGGCAATAGGTTGTCCCCATTTGTTTTGGGCCAGGACCAGCAGCTACTGTGGTTTAGGAGCAATTGGAGTCAGTGGGGCTGGCAGGCTTGTACTTTTACCCCATCCTAGGACTTTAAGTTTTTTTGGATTTTTTTTTTTGAGGGGGGTTGAGTGATGGTTTGTTGAAAAGCTGTTCCTTACAACCCCTACAAACATAATTATACTCTTCTGGGTCCAAGTCATTGTTTCACTTGCATTCTTCCCCCAGCTTGCATTACAGTGTAGGGGTTTGGATTAAGGTTCACATATCCCCTCCCTGACTGCACTTGCTATCGCTGACACTGCTTTTAGTTGCTGGTGTAACTGTGCTATCTCCACCTGACAACTGGCTAGCTCAACCTTCATGCCTTTTACAGGTTGCTTCAACACTATTTGAATGGCAGCTTGGGTTTTCAGGCACTTGCTTTTTCAGCATTGGCCATGTTTTACTGCCCTTTTTACCTCTGCTTTTAAGTGAAAAGGTTTAGTTTTAATGGCAGTAATACTCAAAGCATCCTTTATGGAGTTGACCTATAAGGCTGTCTCTTTCACTAGCAAGGAAAATTCTGCTGCTGGCAATTGGCCAGTTGTTGCTGTGTGTTGGCTAATTGTTTCAAATCAGCCACTTGTTGCTGAGAGTTTTGGACTATTTAAAAGCAGCTCCCGGTAGCTTTGATTCGTCTGGTGCAGCCATTATAAATCCTTGCAGTGGTCCACAATATTATTTTTGGCTGTGGGTTTGGCTTGATTTAGTTTGTTTTTTGGTCTTCTGCATCCATTTGCTCCATTGGTCATACAGTTGACAAAATGGATCTGGTGTGTCAAAATTTCCTTATTCCCAAACTGTGGTAGGGCTTAATTCCCCAGCTACACACATTTTAAAATTTCTAGCTGTATGACCAATGCAGAAAATTTTTACAAAACTTGCAGCTGCTTACTTAAGTCTTTTAGAAAACTTGTTTGCAATGCAGTGCCTTGCAGAAATGAACACTGGCAGATTTTATCGTTACAAATTGACTTGTCCAACTTCTTTGCATGTGGTTTCCGGTTTTCAAAATGTCCGCTTCTGTTCTTCAGCAACAACATGGTCTCATACCTGCCAACATTTCTACTTACTTATAACTGCAAAATTCCTCTAACAGTCCTGCTTTTTCATTAACTTCTGCAGCTGCATCCTGAATCAGCCCTTCTACACTACAAACCCCTCTTCAAGCCCTCCCTATCCTGGATCCAGCCAACTGCTCCCAGGAAAAGGCAGCCAAAACCCCACATACATTTCCCTCTCCTTTAGTGCCCTTGAGGTCTCCCCCGATCATTATAATTAGTGATCCAGATGTGGGGAGGAGGTACAGGATGGGCAGCACTAGGACCCTCCTGCCAAACCTCCTCATCTCTGCAGCAGCAGCATGGGGAGGATAACCACCTTCCCAGCGCGGGGTAGTACCCGCAGAGGTAATGAACCTTCAGTTCCCATGGGAAGATCCTGGCTTTACACCACTTTATGGAAATGGGAGACTTCTCCCTAGCCTGTTCCTGCAGCCATACGGCTGAGGGCAAGTGAAACTTGGGGCATCCAAACTTCAAGCCTCTGGCCTTGTGCCTGCACGTAGGATACCTGCCAAATGCTTTGGAAACATCTGGAGCCCCAGATTGGGGTGGAGGATGTTTGCCAGTACAGGCAACCCCTGCTTAGCGCTCTTAATTGGTTCTGGAAAAACTGAGCGCTAAGTGAAACAGCATTAAGTGAAACCCATTTCCCTATAGGATTTAATGTAAATAAATATAATTGGTTCTGCACAACCTGCCGGCCCAGACCCCATGCTCCTTCTGGCCCTGGCCCTGGGTCCCAGGCCCTGCCAGCCAGGGATTTACAGTGAGAAGGCAGTAGGGCTCCGGCTGGCACAGGGAAAGCAGTGGGGCCACCCACCTGCCAGCGCCCACACCCCCTCCGCCCAGTGGGGGCTCCCTTCAAAGGTACCTGGCACTGGGACTATCTGTGCCACTGGACTGCTGCAGGCTCCGGACAGTGTCCATGCTCCGTGGGCAAGGGCATCCTCAGGGCTTTGGTTGCATTTTTTCTCTGGCCAAAACACTGGCCTCTAGCTGCACTCAAAGCCCCATTGTCCTGGGTGCTGCACAGACACGGGGAAAACAGTCCATGCCCCAGCTGAGATGAGGGCCTTGCTGTGCCAAGACCTGAACAGACACACAGGTCTCAACTAGATGGTTAAACCAATGACAGATACCCAGATTTCTGGGGTGTTTAGTTAAAGCACCCCCAACACCATTTTGAAGCATGGGGACACTGATACATGAGATGTAGAGGCTGGCTGGAACTCACTAATTAGAAGTCCCTTATCCCAGATCACCTGTTCCCTCTTATCTGGGGTGATCTCTGTCTCCTGCTCCTGAGCCATCTGCCGGAGTTCCTCCAAGCTGGGGTCTGCCAGAAACTCCTGCTTGAACTCCTCTTTCCCAGCTAGGCAATCAGCAGGGAGGTCTGGCGCTCCTGTAAGGAGTGCGCCTGCACCCTCAGGGATGTCCTTTAACTTCTCCCCAAGAGTCTCAGTTTCCTCTGCCACTGACTGACCAGACTCCTCCCGGGGACTGTCACTTAACCTGACCTCGAGGTTGCTGGTTTCCTCGATGGCCAGGGGCTGGTTGCAGTCAGAGGGAGTCTGAGTCTCTCCCTCCCTCATTAGCCAATTGGGTGACCAGGCCCTGGGAAGTTTCCACTCCTCCCACCTTAGCCTTTCTGCTCTGTTGACGAGTCACCACGTTAACCCGGTAGGGCTCTAGCTCTTGGAGGTGGCCCTCCTCCCTGTGCAGGTACTCTAGCTCCATGATATCCCGTCCCACCAGGATGAGGACAGGAGCCCCTTCCAGCACACCCAGTTCTATGCACATCCCGCAGCCTCTCCACTCGATGCGGGGATGAGCTACTGGTATCTCAAATGACGGGGACCCCACCCCTTGAATGGTAAGGGTCCTCCCCGGGACTATATCTGCAGGTGACACAAGGTTGGCATTGATTAAAGACACACTGGACCCTGTGTCCAGTTCCCCAACAAGGGTTCTCCCGTTTACCGTTATCTTAGTCTGGTGGAAGGCCGTCACCTCCTCTGGGTTTGTAATCCTGTAGCAGCAGGCATGCCCCTCAGAGTGGCTCGGGTCTCCCTCCTCACTGCTTACAGCTGTTGCATGTCTGACGGGCTTGGGTTTGTTGCTTAGCTTTGGGCAGTTGGGCTTGATTTAGCCGAGCTCCCCGCAGTTATAGCACCCCCTCTTCTCCAAATTGGGTGGTTTGTCCAAATCTGGGGCTGCCTTGCGCTCAGCAGGAGGTGGCCCACTTTCCCCTCTTTGGAGCCCTTTCTGTTCATTCCCAAAGTAGGGAGGCTTCTTGTCTGGCCCCTCACAATTTAGCAACAGCTGATCCACAATTTCAGCGGCCTCTTAGACGGTTTTGGGCACCCTGTCTTTGACTAGGGTTTTAATCTCCCTCGGACAGCGGTGATAAAATTGGTCCAGCGCCATGAGGTGTAGCGCCTTCTCTGAATTGTCAGCCTTGGCTCCGTCTGCCCACTTAAGGCCTATCCCACACCAGGGCCGCAAAATCGGTCATTGACTTCCTGGGTTGTGGGAGGGTATTCTGGAATTTTTTCCAGAAATAATCCGGTCCTAATTTGAACCTTGAAGACACAGCATTTTTAAAGGCATCATAGTTATCTGCTGCATCCGAGGGCAGGCTGTTCAGGACCACAGACATGTTGCCCTCAACCAGAGCTGCCATGTGTTTCATGAACTCTTCCTTTGGCAACTTCCATTGGTGTGCTTGGTTTTCGAAGATGCTTAGGAACACTTCTGGATCATCCCTGTCTTTGTAGCGAGAGAAGATTGGGGTGTTCAGTCTGGGGGGATGCATCTAGTGTGGGCTGGGCACCCACTGTGTTAGCACTTGCCTGCGTTTGGAGTACTGCGAGCTCATGCTCCCGTTGTCGCTGAGCCTCTTCCCGTTGTTGCTGAGCCTCTCTGGCCTCCACCTCGCACTGTGTTGCCTTCTCCACTAGCTCCATCCTTTTCAACTCTAGCTCCTCATGCTGGTGCTGGGCCTCCAGCTCCATCCTTTTCAACTCTAGCTCATGCTTGAGCTTGCGCTCTCGCTCCTCAGCTTCTAGCTGCAGCTGGAGTTTCCGGACCTCCCACTGAGAGGGTGACCCGTCGGAGCCCTCAGCGGTTGCTGATCGGAGGCCTGGAGGAGATGTTCAGGCCTGATCATTATCTCACAGGATCTTAATCAGGTCTTCTTTCTTTTGCTCCTTCCTCACTGGAAGGCCTCTCTCTCTCACCAGCTCTCTTAAGTCAGCCACCGTCATGTGGTCATACTTGTCAGCTGTCCTAGCTATCTACACTGTCCAGTTGACCCGATGTCAAATTAGAAACTGTTTGCTCAAGGGTTTTCAGTGACTCTATTCCCTTCCCCAGATTATGCCTTCAATACAGCAGGTTGTCGGATCCCACTTTCCCACCACGTGTGGCGGGCCAGCAGGGGGCGCTCCTGCATTCAGCCACCCACCTCACTGCGCCCAACCACCTTCCAGGCTCTGAGTGCCTCCCTGGGGTGTCTCACATCTGGCTGCCCCCTTCCTGGAGAACATCCGCTAGCCTGGGGGTAGAGCTGCCACCACCCAGGGCTCTGGGCTGATTCTGGCTCTGCACACCCTGGGAAATACAGACACAGTAGCCCTCAAGGGTACTTGATTCACTTCAAGAAGTTGGAATGCTTCCGTCAGTCAGAAGCACAAATAGCGGTCTCCCTTAGTCAGCCGAACCAAGGGGACCCCAAGGCATAATCTAGACCCACTCCCAATAAGTCTCCCACACTAGGTACAAAGGAGAACTTTATTGGTTACAAAGGGTAGGGGTAGAATAACATATAGGGTAGAGCTAGTATGTGATACTAGTCACGTAGGCAGAGAGAGATGGTTTCCCCCTCCCTCAGGAATGTATCCAGCTCAGGTTACCTAAAGAGATAGGGGAAAGGTGTGTGTCCTCTGCTGGGCCCATCCTTATCAAATTGTCACAGAGCAGAGTTTTTGGGGGAGAGACAAAGGTGGCTTTCTGCCACAGAGCACTTTCTCTATCTATTGCAAAGCTGGTAAATCAGTCAGCAATGCAGAAATCTTCACCTTTTAGGATAGCTGACTTTCACAAGCTTGGGAAGTAGGCTGTTGAATCCCTGAGAGACCATGATCTGACAGGGAGGGGAGTCCACGATGAGTGGTCGCTCCTTAAGGATGTGATCCTAAAAGCACAAGAGAAGTCCATTTTGGCCCATAGCAAAGGTAGCAAAAGGGCTGGGAGGCCCCCTTGGCTCAGTAGGGAACTCATGGATATCCTGTTACCAGATTTGCCCATCACTTTGGGGTGTGCTCATTTATTAGGGGTACATTTCTGGGGTCTCTGTAATTCTATCAATGTGCTGCTTGTGTACTTGTGTTTCTATATGGAGCTGTATATCTCCCTTCTGCAAGTCCTCACCCCCAATGGAGCTATGTTGCAAGATGCAGTTTCAGTGGGGCTGGGTTCCTCCAACCGCCAAATCAGTCAAACACATATAGTCACATCCACACACAGATTAACAGGGCACGCCTGAGCTAGGCCAGGTTATTCCGCATTGACAGGCTAACACCCTTGTGTGCCTTGAACTCAGTTCATCCCTTATTCCAGCAGGGCAGTGTGCTGCAGAGGGACACAACAGCCCAGTGACCGCCTCTGTCCCCTATAGAGTCAGGTCCAGTCAATCGATTACTGTGGGGACCCTCTCTCCAGGGTAACTTACTACTACTCCACAGTCCCGGAGGGCTGCCTCTTGTTCTCCAGGTCATGCTCTGTCCCCACTGGGGTTTCCTGCTGCATGACTCTGCTGCTGCCATCCTGACTTGGGGCCACATGCACTGTTGTGTGCAGTGGGTGCTTTGCTTTGTGTTAGGGGTTGGAGGCCTGGACAGCCTTGTGCAGCACTGGGGCTCAGTCTGTTCATGGATCCTTTGGGCAGTGTTGTCTGCACTGGGCTGCTGCCCTGTGTCAGCAGCTGTAGACCTGAGCCACCTCAAGCAGCTCCCAGGGTCTCTCACCCTTCATGCAGCACCTCCTGGACCGAGCTCCCAGCTTTGTTCTGGGGGTTGAGGACCTGAGCTTCCCTAGGGGCTACAAAGATCCTGCTCCATGTACCAGCCTCTGCAGCGTGTCTCTGGCCACACGCCAGAGGTTGCAGACCCGAGCTGCCTCACGCAGCTCCCAGGGTCTGGATGCTGTGTGTTGTGCTGCGCACCGAGAACCTAACCGCTGGAGCTGTTCATCACTCTTTGCTGATTGAAGTGATCAGTTACTACTAATCTATTCCCTTTCTGATTCCCTTCTCCCTCAATAGAAAGAAAGCCCAAACATATCAGCTCTTTGCTGAACAAAGAGTTCCCCACTCTTTGCTCTTTGAAGTGATCAGTTACTACTAATCTATTCCCTTTCTGATTCCCTTCTCCCTCAATAGAAAGAAAGCCCAAACATATCAGCTCTTTGCTGAACAAAGAGTTCCCCACTCTTTGCTCTTTGAAGTGATCAGTTACTACTAATCTATTCCCTTTCTGATTCCCTTCTCCCTCAATAGAAAGAAAGCCCAAACATATCAGCTCTTTGCTGAACAAAGAGTTCCCCACTCTTTGCTCTTTGAAGTGATCAGTTACTACTAATCTATTCCCTTTCTGATTCCCCTCTCCCTCAATAGAAAGAAAGCCCATACATATCAGCTCCATAGGCCGGGAGCTCTGCACAGTATGCAAATAAGCAGATTTGTAGGCAGAGTTTTCTGTTTTACACACCTGTCCCAGCCGCCTGCAGAGGGTTTGGGGATTGAGAGTATGGTTGGGGGTAGAAAGGTAAGAAAGGTTTATTGACTTAACAAAAACACAACTACGTGTAGTAACAAGACAAACAATGACAGACAAAAGCAATTCGCTTCGGCAACTTATCGGCAGTCCCCTCTGATGCCTGATATACAGCAAACTTCTCTTTCTACAAAGTTCAGCGAAGTCAGGTGTCCCGGATCAGCGCTGTCCAAGGGGTACCGGGAAGGACCCTGGAATGCAGTTCTAGGGCTCCTCGAGGTCCACAGGCCCACTGATCCAGGCAACAGCTAACTAATCCTTTTCACAGAGCTGTATCTTCCTTCTGAATGGTTTCCAGATATTCCAGCTAATGTATAGCTTCTGAATGGTTCTGATAGCATACATCCACTTAGATTCCTTTTACTTCAACTGTCCCTAGACTGACCAATAGCAGTACAAGCCTTGCATTCCTTTAATAAGGTAATTTTAACTATGCCACAGGGCCTTACTTCTTCAAGGTTTTGCTAAATTTACTAGGCCTTACTTTATACAAGGCCACACTACATCTTAAACTTTAATTAGGCTTTTAGCAACAACATATAGCTTAATATCTATCTAGCGGGAATCACTCCATTAACTCAGATGGGCTTTGGCCAGATCCAAAGCCCATCTGAGTTAATGGAGTGATTCCCACTAGCCTGAATGGGCCCTGGATCTGACCTCAGGTACTGAAAATACTACGTTATGAATCTTTAATTGTGTTGCCTTGGATGAAGGTTCTTGCCTCCTCTTCCACTTCCTTTTCTGGTTGTTAAAAAAAACAGAGAGAGAAAGTGGGGGAACTCCATTATACTTCACCTACTTTTTTCCCACTGAAAATGTTAGGATTTTAAAAAAATGCCATGTGGTAAAGTGAGGAATTTACTTGTCTTCTTTGTTAGGAGAAACCTCCATCATTTTTCTTTGGACAAATGAAAGTTGAAAAAGAGAGCGTACAGTTCAACCTCTTGTCAGCATCTTCCATTCATTACATTTCTCCAGCTGCAAAAAGAGAGTCCAATGTTTGCAATTTCTTTTTTTAACTACTGAAATGGAGTTAAGTTTGTAAACTCCATGGAGATGCTGGGACCTGGGGCTGGGATGACCATACGGTGACAGCGTGGGGCTGGGATCCAGGGAAGAACCACTGAGGGAGTTTTGGTGAGCTGTTGCGGGCAGAGAGGCACTGACCCAGCCCAGCAAGGCAGGGGAGTGGGAGTGCTGACCTCGCCCACAACAGCTCACCAAAACTCCCCAAGTGTCCCTCCAGCCCAAATCATTGCCCACCCTTGGTTTAAGTCATTGGAGGATCAGGGCTTAGAGATACATGGACCACCAGGAAATACCTGCTGAGTACTGCCCTCTGATGATCTGCTCCTTTCAGGAGTCTAATATTGAGCACCAGAAAGCTCAGACTCCCAAGTCACCACTGACTTCATAAAATCTGGGCCTTAGGTATTCTCTGAGGGCAACTCCAAGGAGATAATATGAAATAAGGAAAAGAAAGAAATGAAGTAGGAATTAGAGAGAGAGATTTGGCTGATAGTAACATGGAGCAGGCCAGGGTTTTTTTCCTGAGTGCAGGGTTGTGGAAGGCTCATTGCTAGGGCACTGCAAAGGAAGTCCCTGTCCTGAGCAGTGGTGTCCACATGTACATTTGTGCAGTGGTGGATCCGTTTGTGTAGTCAGCAGTGGCACATGGGGCAGTGGCAGCTGTTGGGCTGCCAGTGATAGTGTTGGGGTGACTAACAGCTGCAGCAGGGGCAATTTTTGTGCTCCAGCCCCCACCCCACATGGGCACCCAGGGATGCTTTTCCTGTCACCCCCTAAATTATTCCACTGCCCATGTGCCCAGGGTTGAATGGGGCCTCAAAAGGACTGGAGTAACCCTGTACAAGCCCCATGGAGAAACGTGTGTGAACTTGTGAACTGTGAACTGTTTTCAAATCTATTCGGGCAGAGCAACCTGGTGGGGGCCAGTCATTGCAATGGGCAGCATTTCCACTTGGTGGCACTCTTTGCCCCCATCAAAGCCGGAAGAGTCTGTAGAGGTATAAAATGCAGCTTAGCTCATAAATGACAAGTTGTGAAAGGAAACTGTAAGTCTCAGAGCTCCTGCAGAGGATATCTATTTGACTTGAGATCTCTTTTTTACTTGATATTAGAATGAGGGCGATGACCGGCTGCTAATTGGGCAGGATCAGTCCTGGTCCCGGATTGCATGACCCTGGGAAAACATTTGTTCCAGATTTCCAGCATCGGCAGGGAACCACTTGTAGGCTGGGAGCATTCCCACTTGTAAGGGGCTGCTGGGAACAGGACACAGGGAATGCACATAGCTGGCAACACAGCCTGGAGAGCAGCTCCCTGTAGGTAAGTCTATGGGGGAAGGAGAATGAGAGTGCAGATTGAGGCCCCCCACAGTGAGGGAGGGAGTAGGGCAGGGGTCTGCCCAGCCAAGGCCATGCATGGGTCTGGGTGTGGAGTGGGATGGAGCCATGGGCAGCTTGTCCAGATTTGTGTGCAGGACGGGGGGGATGCGGGCTGCCCACTGTGGGCTCAGTGCTCCTCACCCTGCTGCCCACCCCTGGAGGCCCCAAGCTGACCATGCCACCATGGTGAGCTACCTAGCAGCAGCAGGGGTGGTAGCATGGAGTTGTGCTCCCTGCTGCCACCTGGCAGGTAGGGGGTATGCAGCTGGCATGGGGCTCCAAAGGGAGGAGGGCAGGAAACCCCAAACCCACAGCAGGCAGCCTGCATCTGCTCCTGCTCTGCTTGGCTCTGGTCCAGCTGTGCTGCCAGTGGTGGGGTGGGGAGAGAGGCTGGTATGGGTTCTGCCTTTCCTTTTTGTAACGGTGATCACCCAAGTTCAGACTGGAGGGCACAGGGCACTTGGGCTAGTGGGAGGTTGGGGCTGAGCCAAAAGGCTGATTCTTACTTTTTGCTCATTTTTCTTGGGCCTGGGGCTCTTTTCATGTTGGCTCTGACCTTGCTGGAGCCCGATTGGTGGGCAGCTCTGTATAGAAACACAAGTAACACAAGCAGTACATTGACAGAATTACCAAGACCCTAGAAATGCATCCCTAATAAATGAGCACCCCCCAAAGTAATGGGCAAATCTGGTAACAAACTTGGTGGAGAAGGCTGGCAGCATGTGAACCTAATCATGTGGTAATTGTTGAGTATTTGCTGCAGAGTGGTAAACTGAGGCACCAATCTGAATCCTGTAACTTTTAAGTTAAGACCTGTGCTGGAATAACTTTAAGACCGTGCCATAGAGTTGAGAGTTGTATTTTAGAACTAAGATTGTGGAGTAATACTGTGTCAGTGTGAAATCTAAGTGACTGTGTAAAAGAGGCTTTTTGAAGTGGTCATTAGTGTGATAAGGGAAATGGAGATGTCTGGTAAAACCCTTTAGCTGCTCGTTTGAGGCAGAAGAAACCCTGCAAGTTAGAGAGGTGGGTAATGAAGAAGGGAAAATGTCCCTGGGAAAAAGGGTGCTTCAAGGGTGAGAATCCCCTGACTGAGGCAGGTTTGAGTTTTGAATAGTATTGCACCACTCTTAAACCACGTAGTAGTGCAAAAGATGCAGCTGCTGCCTGGGCATTGTTTTATGCATGTTTGGAAATGATTGAGATGTTAAAGGAGAAGCAGGAATTGGAGCTTGAAAAAGAACAGTTACAACAGTGTTTGAAAGACTGTGAGATAAATGGGTGTGATTTTATAGCAGAAAAGCTTAAACTGGTAACTTTACTTAGAGATATACAGGAAGACAGAGACAAGGCAAGCAAGACTTTAGAGCTGTATAAGAAAGAATTAGCACACACAAAAGTGTTGTTAGAAGAAGCGAGAGCAGCAACTCGTTTCCTGGCAGAGGAAAATGAGGCAGCAAAGACAGCAGCAAGCAGTCAGAAGTGTGAGGCAGAGATCAGTAAATTGCCTGCCCAACTTAGTGCCCATAAGGGAGTGGTAGCAGCTGTAAGGTTGAGAGAGGATTGTGATTTTGAGTCCCCTGGGAAAATAGAGATACTCCCTGATGCAGTCCCCAAAAGCCCACTCAGCCCCAATTGGCCCCACGTGCATAATGTTGCCCCTGTTTCCACAAAGGAGGTTAAACGCCTAGTTGCAGGAGATGATCTTCCCACAACGGAGATAGTCACTGAGATAGTGAGATGGTCTCCCAGTCAAGCCAAGGCTATTGCTGAGAAACCGGGGCCACTGATCTGAGACACTGCCATTGCATGGCTGGCTTGCGTTTGGCAAATGTACCCCTCTGCTGGTGGCACAGACTTAACTCAATTAGCTCAGTTATGTGCCTCTCCTAGTGATGCAGATGCTTTAGACATGGGTGTAGGTTCTTGGGAGCGAACTGCTCCTGGACCCCGGGAATGGATGATAAGCGCTCTTAAAATATTACTGCCTGCTTCTTCCCTTAAGAAATTGTATGTAATGGAAGAGCAGAAGCCAGGAGAAGCCCCAGAATCTTACCTGATCCGAAAGAAAATGCT
>NW_005844018.1:4140-4858 GCF_000455745.1 Alligator sinensis | reverse complement strand
ATACAGAGCACCTATGCAGGGTTAAATTCCCAGACGAAAATGACCATAGGGGTTGTGGATTTAGCACATATGACCTGGAATGAACTAGTGGCAAAAATCAAACAGGCAGGAGATTTGCTGCAAGAGACTGGTGTTTTAAAGAGACAAGCCGGCAAAAAGATTACATCAGAGCCTGTGCAAGCTATCACCTTTGCAAATAACGGTCCTCACTCTGCCAGTCGCCCTCCCAATGCTAATCTCCCTTTGCCTCACAACCCTGGGCAATGACAACCCAAGGAGACCCTTAGGAGAATGATTTGGAAAGAACTGGTGAATTTAGGGGAAGATATGGGAAAATATGATCGCCAGCCCATTAATGTCCTGATTAATGCTTTGTCTCAAGCCATGCGGAGAGCAGAGTTAATGCAGGGAGCACCTCCTCAGCCCACTGCCCCAGTACAGAGTGCATCCCATGCGCCCGCTCTCTGTCAGCGCCAGAACCCTGCCTCCTCTCCTGAATGGAGGCTCCAGAGGGAGTCTGCTGATCAATAGGGGTGCCCGGTTCTCCTCGGGTCTTCCCAGCTGGTCGCAAGACTTCAGTGTGGTGTATGGGGGAGACCCACTGTGAGGGCTACAGCGGGGAACCCAGGGATGTTAGCCCAATTGCTAGTGGATACTGGATCCTCAATAAATATTCTAAGTCCCCGGTGGATCTCTGGAGGGAGACGCACCACGAAAT
>NW_005844018.1:3232-3706 GCF_000455745.1 Alligator sinensis | reverse complement strand
CAAGGAGTGCTTGTGCCTATGCAAAGTATTTGCAATGCACCGGTATGGCCAGTTCTTAAAGTGAACGGGGTCACTTATAGAATGACAATACGCTTCCGTGCCTTGAATGCAGCCACCCCTGCCACCGCTCCTGGGGTAGCTAAATACAATGAGAACTTAGCAGCAGTAGCAGCTGGCTCCAAATGGTTCTCTGTAATCGATTTGGCCAATGCTTTCATGACTATACCCCTCCATCCTTCATGTTGGTGGTATAAGTTTGCTTTTACTTATAGGGGACAACAATATGTCTTCAGCCGAACTCCCCAAGGTTTCCATTCTTCCCCTAGTATTTGCCATGCCCATGTCACTAAAATGTGGAACTGTTTGAGCCCTAAGCACCACTCACACGTAATTTCATATGTGGATGACATTTTGATACACACCCCCACTGCAGAAATGAACAGAGAAATCACTAAGGAGGTGCTGACTATAGTA
>NW_005844018.1:0-3143 GCF_000455745.1 Alligator sinensis | reverse complement strand
CTTGGAGAGGATGGCAGGACTCCAGATCAGCAAAGGGTAGAAACCGTAGGAAAGCTGCCTGCTCCCACAGACACACACTCTTTGCGAGCTCTTCTGGGAACTTTTAACTTCTCCAGAGAGTTCATTGAAATGTTCTCTGACAAAGCTAAGCCTCTGTACAAATTGTTAAAGAAAAACCGGATTTGGGAATGGGGCGCAGACCACCAAACTGCCCTGGCTACCTTAAAACAAGGTTTAGCTTGTGCTCCGGCTCTGGGATATCCGGATGCTGTCCTTCCTTTTGTGATTCAGTTGGCCTCTTCAGAAACAAGTATTGGAGCCACTCTTAGTCAAAAGCAATGGGATAAGCTCTGAGTCATTGCATATGCCTCCAGGCTCCTAAATCAAACAGAGCAAGGCTTTACCCCCTGTGAAAAGGAGTGTCTTGCCCTGGTTTGGAGCCTCGCGCATTGGGAATTTATTATTGGAGGGTCAAAGATCATTGTCCAGACTGCATTTCCTGCTTAAGTACATCATATCAGGGAAAATACAAGATGGCCAAATCTGTTTTTTCTTTAATAATTTGTACGCAGGCTTGAAATAGGCCTCCCATAGTGGGACCGGGGAATGTACGGCCTGAGATGCCTATTAAACTTAGAAGTGTGTGTGTGTCTGGGGGTGGAGAGGAAATCTTCAGGTTTTCTGTTCTCCATCTCTCATGTAAATGAATGGTCACCTGGTTCCATCTCGGATGCAAATGAGACCTAGGGCGGTTGTTTCACTCTGGCCACCCTTATCTGGAGGGTCTTAGGTGTGTCTCTCACTGCATCTTAATCAGTTTTGTTTAGGTGGGGGGGGGGGAATTCTTTGAGAGTCAGACAGGATGTGTCCTGTGCCCCAAGAACACAGCCCCATTGAACCTGAGTCCTGCAAGATAGCTCCACTCAGGGTGAGGACTTGCAGGAGGGAGATATACAGCTCCGTATAGAAACACAAGTAACGCAAGCAGCACATTGACAGAATTACCAAGACCCTAGAAACATATCCCTTAAATGAGCACACCCCAAAGTCATGGGCAAATCTGGTAACAGGGAGGAGGGAGTTTGCTCAGTATGATGCTGAGTGAGGATCAGGTGCTGTGGTGTTGGGCTCTGGGGCTGGTCAGGGTGGGCCCTGCTGCACCCCCTGCCTGCAGCTAACCATTATCAGGGTCAAAGTGGCTCTCTGCCTTGGGCTGTTCCATTTGGGGGCCAGCTCAGTCTGACACACTGCCCTAGGGACAACAGAGTTGCAGATCTGAGCAACTGCACATCTGGAAACTTGTAACACCCAAGGAAACAACCCATTGTGTTTCATATTATCCACTCAGCAGCTCATTTGAATCAGCAGACAAACCAGAGTAGCATTGCTCTTTGCAGTTACGCTGCAGGGAAAATTTTGTTCTGACTCCTTATCTCAAACAACCACAAATGACTGTGAGACAGGTGGGTATAAACTGGCTGAGGGTAGGACCCTCCTAAAGACGCCCGGGGTAGGAGCCGGCACCACTTCTCTTGGAAGTTGGTTCCAGGTCCCAGCCGCCCTGACTGTGAAGTAGCGCCTCCTGATAGCTAGTCTGAATCTACCCTCTGCCAGCTTGTGACCGTTATTTCTAGCCACTCCTGGTAGTGCTCGGGGGAACAGGGACTCCCCCAATGCCTGCTGGTCTAGTTTGCCTGACTAGTTTGTAAACGGCCACTAGATCCCCCTCAGGAACATGGGAGTTTCATGATTATTTCCTGCACTGCTCTACTATGTTTTGATTAATTCTGAAACTTCCATTTGCCCTGGAGCCCCAGACTAAGCAGCCTCCCCGGTGCCTTAATATAATGCTTTCTGCTCAGTGAACAAAACTTGAAACAGAAAAAAAGGCCCAGAGCAAACAACAATCTCATCCCCTGGTGCTGGTCCCCGGTCTGTACTGGAGTGACCACAGTGTCCTTGCGGGGATCATACTTGTCCATGAACTGGCCATGAATGGCTGCAGCTATTCCTATATTCCAGCTTCTTAACCCCATCTTAATCCAGGTTCTGGATTCAGTGATCTGTTTTGTCTCAGTGATCCCAACTGCTTGCATCCAGTGTCTTCCTGACACCCAAGGGGGACATAACTCATCCTGTAGCCAGCATGCAAACGCCGTATGGCACGGTGCCAGATACCCCAGCTGGGGTTTTACAAAGACACTGGAGGCTGCAAGCTGCCCAGGGAAGTTATGACACCTCCTTCATGGGAGGGTATGTGTGCAGTTCGCTGCCTCATGAGCACCCATTCACCCCAATGCTAATTTGCATTGTGGAAGATTATTTGAAAGCAGGAAATCCTGGTGTCAAAACACCTGCTGCTAGCAACAAGCGTGTAATGCACAGGCAGCTGGATCTGCACAACTGCTGCCTCGCAAGGTCCCCAGGTAAGGCTTCTGGGGCCAGTACCTGAGCTGGCCCCAGCCTCTCCTTCTCCACCTGGGGCAATTTGCCCTGCACCAACCCCATGTGCAGTGGCATCCACAGCAGCAAAAAGCTGACATACATATTTGTGGTGCTGCTATTTTTGCTGTCGCAGCCACATGCCCTGACATGTGTAGACGTGCTCAAGGAGTCTAGAGAAGAGTTAAAATAGAAAGAGAGATTGAAAAGAAAAAAACACACATGTCGTTTAAGATTTAAGAGGATGAGACACAGATAAATACCAAATAAAATCATGCACAGGGTGGGATTTGAGCAGTGTGGTGGTTGTTATACGATCTCCTAGCATCACTTGCATAGAGATAAACATAGACTTGTATGATTCTTGTCCCCTATGCTGCAGCAAAGCTAGAGATTGCTCTACAGACCTCCCAGGAGTCAGCAGGCCTCCAGGGCCTTGCCACCCTGAGCCCTCTAGCACGACAGCCTCAAGGCGAGGTAGCCCTGGGCATGCAGATCTCCTGGCATGTGATCACCCAGCCTGCCAGGGAAGTGCGGACCAAGCATGGCAAGTGTTCCTGGGGCAGGAGTGGACTGAGCTGGGGCCTGCACTCCCATGAGTGCTGCAGGAGTAAGTTAGGTTTTTCTGAGCTGATAAATGATCTCTGCTTGCTTTTATTTAAATGTCTTCTTTTCACTGACACTTTTGGAACTGAACTGAA
>NW_005844017.1:16065-21852 GCF_000455745.1 Alligator sinensis | reverse complement strand
CTGGGCAACTTTTGCAAATCCATCAGGCTAAAGGCACTCAAGGGAACCCCCCCACCCCCACCCCAGCCCCAAAACAATGTGTAGGCAAAACTAGGGCCTCCATTGGGACACTTATGTGCCTGTACACCAATGCCAGGAGCCTGGGGAACAAACAGGAGGAAATGGTCCTCCTGCTAAACTAGAATGACTACAATCTCATAGGGATCAGGGAGACCTGGTGGGACTCCACCTATGACTGGGCTACAGGTAGAGATGGCTATACCTTGTCCAGGAGAGATCGTGTAGACAAAAAGGGTGGGAGTATAGCTCTCCATGTCAAGGAAAGCTGCACATCCCTGCAAGCTGACATTAGCTAGTATTGGCAACGGGGGATAATCTAATCAGCGACCTAATGATCGAAGGGAAACTGGAAGACAGCGACCATAAGCTGATCACCTTCACTATCCACTGTAAAGCTGGCAAGGCAGTCAGCAATGCAGAAGGCCTCCACTTCAGGAAAGCTGACTTTGAGAAGCTCAGGATGCTTGTTGGCAAGGTCCTGAGGGACCACGACCCAGAGGGTAGGGGAGTGCAGGATGAGTGGTTGCTCCTCAAGGGAGCAATCCTGGCAGCACAAGCAATGTCTATCCCATCTCGGAGGATAGGCAGCAAAAGGGCACAGCAGCCCCCTTGGCTCTGCAGGGATCTTGTTCACCTCCTGCATCTAAAAAGAAAGACCTATAAAGGATGGAAGATTGGGACCACCCAAAGGAGGACTATTCTGCACTGGTAAGTGCTAGGGTAATGATATGGATTTTGGATGTTGGGGTAATGATATGAATTCTGGGGGCCATAAGATAAGACGTAACACCCAGGAAATTGTGGTGCTGCCAATAGTTGTATGACATGCTGTAACCCTTTGTCTATGTAAGCTATAAAAATGAAACCTCAAGAGGAGTTCGGGGTCAACATTGATTAGAGCATCAGCTCCTCTGTTGACATTGCTTGCGCAACCAATAAACTCATGATGAACCCACCGTGTGTGTGACTCTCTCCTGAAGGTGGAATTGGCTTAGCCTCCAGGGGCATGAATCTAGCCATTTGGGCAACAGTACTAAAACCAGCAAAGCACAAGAAAGAACCAGCAAGTGACCGAGAGGACCCGGTTCATGGTCTTACGCATGCACACTTAGCAGAGGGGCATGTAAATGAAGGAAATGCATAGGCAATACCATACGAATGAAGTAAACAGAGGTGGAGCTTGCGATGGGAGGAGAAATAGGTAGAACCAGAGGTGGTACAAGGCAGGTAAAAGTCAACATGCATGAACCAAGGTGGATAAATATTGGAAAGAACTGTTGTTCAGGGTGGCTGCCCATACTCTATCAGGGAGGGAGCTAGTCGGAAGCTGTGTCCATTTTGAATAAAGCTGTTGCAAGCAATGTGTGCGGGTGCTTGCTCCCTGCTCTGCTCTGGCCAATGAGGAACAGGATCCATCGGCAATTGGACTGTCGTGTCCCTAGACGTTGGGCGCCGCATGGAGTTGGGGTCTCACACTAAGGACCTGTAGGGAGCGAACCAGGAAAGCCAAGGCTGTGACTGAACTCCAACTGGCTACATGTATCAGAGACAATAAAAAGTCCTTTCTTAGATATGTGGGGAGCTGAAGGAAAAGCAAGGCTAACATTGAACCCTGCTAAACCAAATGGGACAACTGACAACCCACGCCCAGGAAAGAGCCAGCCTCCCTAATGGGTATTTTGCATCGTTTTTTCACCAGCCTCAAGGGACAGCCCTGCTCAATACAGTACGGGACGGCCAGGGTGAGAGGGGATTGGTACCCTTCATCAATGTAGACCATAGTAGTGATAGCCTTGATGACCGGACCCCACAGTATTTTGGGGCTTCACAGGGATCTTTGGCTTAGGTAAAAGAAACGTTGCTGCAGAGCAACTGGGGAAGGGGAAGCAGAGAAGGAAAAATCCACCCACTCACCACCAGCTTGAAAGTTATAAAAGTTATTTATTGCTAAGTATATGACTAATAGCCATGCAAGGAAAAACAAAGACAAGTACAATATTACTCTGGTTCAATTGAGTATTTGGGGAAACCTAACTCCAGCTTAACTAATAAAATTGAGGTTCAGAAAGCAATGCCCAGAGAGAAAAAGAGAAAGCGAGAGGGAGAGAGAGCTGGGAAGGCACTCAGGTGTTTTGTTGCCAGGCAAAGTTCCCAGTACGGTCATTAAAGGTTAAACAGGTGATGGAAAGAGACTGTTTCTCCCAGATTCAGAGAACAACAGCAGATGATGTCAGAGAGATTTCTCCCTCTTGAAGCACACTATTTGCTGCTTTACAGCTTTCTTATACCCTTAGTCCAGCCTCTTCAAAGCATTCTTTTAATTGTCTCAATCAAAAGGGTCCCAAGCCGTTGCTGACAGGGAAACTCCTGTTATATAAACAGTTTCATTTAAATGAACTACCTTTTCCAGTGACGAGGGGTTATCTGGTTTGCAGCATCTCAAGAAACTGATGAACAACCAGGAAAAACACAACACTTTAAGAAGTAACCAGACACCTAGGAGCCAGCTTGAAATGAGTATAAATATAGAAGATATACTGGAAGGGATGCTGCATTGTTTCCCATAGACCCCGACTCCATGCGGTGCCCAATGACTAGGAAGACAACAATCCAGTTGCTCATGGGTCCTGGTACTCCTTAGCCAGAGCAGACAGGGAGCACACACCAGCCCACACTGCTCACAACACCGTTATTCAGCATGGAGACAGCTTCAGACTAGTTCCCCAAAACGACAAGTCAGGGAGCCGCCCTGAACAGCAGTTCTTGCCAACATTTACTTCATAGACATTAGGGCTGGAAGGGACCTCAGAAGACCGTCGAGTCCAGCCCCTGCCCCAGGGCAGGAAGTCAGCTGGGGTCACTGGATCCCAGCAAGATAAATATCCAAATGTCTCTTGAAGGCATTCGAAGTAGGTGCTTGAACCGCCTCCGGCAGCAGGCTATTCCAAACCTGGAGGGCTTGGACAGTAAAGACGTTCTTCCTATTGTGGCAAAGTGGGGTCCCCGCCTAGCCAGTGCTAGGTTCCCCACTTGCCTTTGGGCACACCCCCCCCCACCTGACTCTCCTGCCACTGCTTGTTCTTAATTAATTAGGATGTTAATTAAGGTGGGAGGCTGCCCATTTGTGCCCCAATGCCAGGGGAGCTATCTGCGGCTCTGTACCTCCCCTACACCACAGCCCATGCCTAGCAGATAGCATCCATATGTTGATCGCACCAGCCTCAGACCGGGCCCCAGAATCCTCCAGTTTGGACCCTTCTAAGATCCCTGCCTTCCAGCGGCATCCCCTGCCTTCATTCATGCTGCCTAGCTCCCTGAAACTATTTCCCCCCTCAGGCACGGTCCCCCCAGGACCTTTGGCTACACAGGCCCTGGCCTCATCTCCAAGGTCAGTTGGGATCCCAGGCCCTCAGCTCCGGGCATCCCTTGTGGTGGGCCCTGGCCCTATTGACCATTCTGGTCCTGACCCCAGCATTAAGTTGAGGGTATTCTATGTCAGGCCTCTGAGCCTCTAGCCCCACTCCCTCTCTGGGGTCTGCCTTCTGGCCCTACTAGGAGTTACCTACCCAGTGGTGGGAGCTGGGGTAACTTACACCACGACTGCTGTTCCAGGGTCTCATGGGGCCTCTCACTCCCTGCCTGGAGCAGCAGGGGTGCTCTCTATATTCTTCCCCCCTTCACTCTGGACTCCCACCACCCCCTTCACTCAGGGCTACTCATCTCTACCCCCATCACTTGGGGCTCCACACCACCCCCTCACATGGGGCCACAGGGCTTCCCTCCCTGGTGGACCCCGGTGGCCATAGCCATGCCTGGCCCCAGCTGCCTCCAGTGTTATGCAAACCCACCCGAAGGTGAGGGGTAGGGTTAAGGCACCCCTAGCCACCTTTCACCTGGGTGATAACTAGCCTGGCATTTCCTGGGGGCTCCCATGCCACTGAGAGCCCCACCAGGCCGCTCATTCCCAGCAGGGTGCAGTTTTAGGTCAAGCCCAGGACCAGGAGCCTCCTAGCCATCCCCTACAGCTCCTCCCTTGCCTGCAGGATGTTCCAGAAAGCCTCACAGCCAGGTGATGTTGCTGCCTCCTCTACCAGCAGGGAACTGATCTGGTTATAAAGGCAGCCCGGGATCTAAAACGGCTGTCGCAATCAGGCACCTGCTGGCAGCTTGGCTCGGGCCCTTTAAGTGGCAGGGACCTACAGTGCGCTACCACACTTAGGTCCATCCTGAAACGTTCGTGCAGGAGTTTGTGACCATCCGACCTCGTCATCCCTTGGGGCGCTCTGCTGAACAAACGTTCCCCCAGATCCTGGTGAACACCCTGATAAACTTATAGGTGGCCACCAGATCACCCCTGAGCCTGCACTTTTCCAGGCTAAACAGTCCCATAGCTCTCAGCCTGCCATCGTAAGGTCTGCTTTCCTGACCTCTGATCATGTGCGTGGCTCTCCTCTGCACTCTGTCAAGCTTCTCCACATCCTTTTTGAACTGTGGAGCTCAAAACTGGATGCAGTACTCCAGCTGCGGCCTCACCAAGGCCGAGTGCAATGAGAGAATGACGTCCTGGGATTTACTTGAAAAGCACCTGTGGATGCAAGCAAGCTTTTTGCTTGCTTTACTAGCAGCAGTATCACATTGCAGGCTCACGTTCATCTTGTGGTCAATCATTATCCCCGCCCCCCCAAGTCCCTTTCATGTGTAGTGCTAGCCGGCATAGCACTGCCGAGCCTATAAGGATGCTGCAGGTTTTTCCTCCCAAGGTGGAGAACCTTGCATTTTTTGGTGTTATACACCATCAGGCTCTCATCCACCCATTTCCTGAGCCTGTCAAGGTCAGCCTGGAACGCCCTCCTGTCCTCAGGTGTGGACACTTTACCTCAATTGGCATCATCGGCAAACTTGGCCAGTCCACTTCTGATGGCAATGTCCACATCATTAATGAAGATGTTAAATAGTATAGGCCCCAGGACAGAGCCTTGGGGGACCCCACTGGTCACAGGGCACCACAACAATTGTCTTCCATCAACCACCACCCTCTGGGTCCGACCACGCAGCCAATTCCCCAGCCAGCAGATTATGGTGTGGCCGAGGCCACGCTTAGCCAGTTTTACTAAGAGATGATCATGGGATACCAGATCGAAGGCTTTTTTAAAGTCAAGATATACAACATCAATCTCTTCTCCTTTGTCCTGGTGATAGGTCACCTGGTCATAGAAGGAAATGAGATTGGTCAAGCAAGACCTACTCGCAACAAACCCATGCTGGTGATCCCTCAGGATGTTGCCGTCGGCCAGTCTGATAAGAATGGCCTCTTTGATCATCTTTTCTAAGACCTTCCCCAAGATAGAGGTCAGGCTGATGGGCCTATAGTTTGCCAGATCCACTTTCCTCCCTTTCTTGAAGATAGGCACCACATTGGTCTTCTTCCAATCATTGGGCACTTCACAAGAGTGTCAGGAGTTCTTGAAGACCCATGCCAGGGGCTGAGCTACGATGCTCGCCAGCTCTTTGAGTACCCTGGTGTGTAAACTGTCAGGGACGGCTGACTTGAAGGTGTCGAGCCTCTCAAGGTGTTCCTTCACAAGGTCAGCATTGATAGGGGGTAAGAAATCTCCCTCATCCATGCCTCCCTGTCCCGTAATGGGCAGGGGTGTCCCATGGGACTGGTGAAAGATCCGTTTAGCCAGTTGGCTTTTTCCTGGACGTTGGTTGTCAGTTGTCCCATCT
>NW_005844017.1:14482-15942 GCF_000455745.1 Alligator sinensis | reverse complement strand
AGTTGGCCCATCTGGTTCAGCAGGGGTCCAATGTTGCCCTTGCTTTTCCTCCAGCTCCCCACATATCTTAAAAAAGGACTGATTATTGTCCTTGATACTTGTATCTAGTTGGACTTCCGTCGCAGCCTTGGCTTTCCTGGTTCACTCCCTGCAGGTCAGGACCAGAGCAGACTATTCCTCCTTGGAGGTGGATCCAGTACGCCATCCTTTGTAGGTCTGTCTTTTTAGATGCAGAGGGTCTGCTAGTTCCCTGGAGAGCCAAGGGGAATGCTGTGCCCTTTTGTTGCCTTTCCTCCGAGATGGGATAGACTTTGCTTGTGCATCCAAGATCACTCCTTTGAAGAGCAACCACCCATCCTTAACTCTCCTCCCCTTTGGGTTGTGGCCCTTCAGGGCCTCCCTGACAAACCTCCTGAGCTTGTCAAAGTCAGCTTTCCTGAAGTCGAGGTCTTCTGTATTGCTGACTGACTTGCCGGATTTATGGCAGATGGTGAAGGTGATCAGTTCATGGTCACTCTCACCCAGCTTCCCTTCAATCATTAGGTCACTGATTAAGTTGTCCCCCATTGCCAGAAGCAGATCGAGCAGCACATTACCTCTCATTGGTCTGTAGACTTCTTGCATCAGATAGAGCTCATCCACGCATGATAGAAAGATTTGCGACCACCCGGATTTGGCCGTGCGCTCTTTCCACGAGATGTCTGGGTAGTTGAAGTCTCCCACGACAACCATGCACTGGGAGCATGTGGCCTCAGCCAATTCCCTGGCGAACTCCTGGTCAATCTCTTGATCCTGGGTTGGAGGTCTATACTAGACTCCCACCATTTTGTCCCCTGTGCCATGTTCCCCATGGATTTTAACCCAGAGGGTCTCCAGTTGTCCACCTTGGGTGCCAATGTTGGCTTGCAGGGTCACGTAGCTCTCCTTGACAGAGAGAGCTACAACCCCACCCCTTTTGTCCACTCGATCCCTCCTGTACAGGGTATATCCATCTATACCTGTGGTCCAGTCATGGCTGGAGTCCCACAAGGTCTCCGTTATCCCTATGACATCATAGTTGTTTGTGTTAAACAGAAGGACAAGTTCCTCCTGTTTATTTCCCAAGCTCCTGGCATTTGTGTACCGGCAGGCAAGTGTCCCTCTGGGGGCCCTTGCCTTGCCCACAGCTCGCTCTAGGGCTGGGGCAGGGGTGGACTCCCTTAAGTGCCTTGCCCGCTGGCTTTGCAAGGGTTGCTCAGCAGGCCAGCACTGGCGGTATTCCCCCCATCCCCCAGTAGACTCAGTTTAAACCCCGGTGGAGCAGGTCCCCCAGTCTGGCTGAGAAGACCCTCCTCCCCAGCAGAGAGAGGTGGAGGCTGTCCCTTCCCAGCAGTCCACTGCCTCTCTCACCAAAGACTGGACTGTGATCATGGAAGCCAAAGCCTTCGTGATGACACCAGCACCACAGTCTTTGGTTCACT
>NW_005844017.1:9628-11262 GCF_000455745.1 Alligator sinensis | reverse complement strand
GGATTACTATGCGAAGTAGCGAATTACTGTGCTTCGTGCCCCGCATGCCATAGAGCGACCCCTAATCATCCGTTTGAACGGGTGGCAGTAGACATGATTGGGCCACTGCCCAGAAGTGGCGCTGGGCACCAATATAGCTTAGTCTTACTAGACTATGCCATAAGATCTCCTGAGGCTGTGCCAATGCGAACAGTGTCAGCCCCAAGGGTGGCAGGAAAACTGCTAAAAATATTTGCCAGGGTGGGAGTCCCTAAAGAGCTGTTGATGGATCAAGGGACAAATTTTATATCCTAAGTGTTTGAGAGGGTGAGTAAGACCTTGGGAATTAGACACCTAAAGACTGCCATTTACCACCCACAAACCGACGGGCTAGTGGAGCGATGTAACAGAACATTTAAACAGATGCTGAAAAGTTTTGTGGTAGAGAGCCCACAAAAATAGGACCTCATGTTGCTGCCTTTGTTATTTGCGGTATGAGAAGCTCTCCAAGCCTCAACAGGATTTTTCCCCTTCAAAGTGTTGTATGGACATCAACCGCAGGGACTACTAGATTTGATTAAAGAAGGCTGGGAAGAACAGCAGAGGAAAGATAAGAATTGGATCCAATATGTGGTATAGTTAAGGGAGCACCTAGAGGTGGTGAGGAGAGAAGCTTTAAGAAAATATGAGCAAAGCCCAAAAGAGACAAGTAACCCATTATAATAGAAGAGCTCATGACAGGAAATTCAAGGTGGGGTTCAGAGTGTTAATTTTGTTACCCGACCAGGAGAGTACACTACCTGCACAACGGCAGGGACCTTACAAAGTTATACGTCAAGTGGGACCCATAGACTTTGAGATACACTAGCCAGATAAGAAGAAAAAACAAGATGATCATGTCCACATTTTGAAGATGTGGCCAGAACAAGAGGCTTCCAAGGTCTGGAATAGACTGCCACTAGAGGTTGATCAAGCACCTACTTTGAACACCTGCAAGAGACATTTGGATGTTTATCCAAGAGAGTCGTAGTCGATGGGTCGGTATTGATCTGGAGCTAGGGGTGTGGGCAGTGCTTCCTCAGATCCAGAATAACAAAATGGCATTTTTTAAAAAAATTGAGTTTAAATAAAATCTGGGGCATTTTCCAAGTAAAGTTTTCACTTTGGAATCAAAATAAAAGATCTAATGTAATATATCCATTTGGGTGTTGTGTTTTTTGCAATTTGGTTTTTCACTGAAAGTGTTTGTTGATGGTGTTGCAGGAGTGTGCAAAGAGATGCACCTAGGGAGGAAAAATGTTAAGTATACCTATACCTACTGCCTAAGGAATGACCTGCTTGTGGCATGGAAGCAGAAAGGGATCTTGGAGTCCTAGTGGACTCCAAGATGAACACGAGTCGGCAGTGTGACGAAGCCATCAGAAAAGCCAGTGGCACTTTATCGTGCATCGGCAGATACATGACGAACCGATCCAAGGAGGTGATACTTCCCCTCTATCGGGCGCTTGTCAGACCGCAGTTGGAGTACTGCGTGCAATTTTGGGCACCGCACTTCAAGAGGGATGCGGATAACCTGGAGAGGGTCCAGAGAAGGGCCACTCGTATGGTTAAGGGCTTGCAGGCCAAGCCCTACGAGGAGAGACTGGGGCACCTGG
>NW_005844017.1:5208-6850 GCF_000455745.1 Alligator sinensis | reverse complement strand
GTAGGGCAGCGACATCTGCCCAGCCCACGCTCCCTGCCACGCACTCCCGAACAGGCCCAGCCTTCTCAGGAGCCTTCCCCCCCAGAACCTACAGAAATTGGTAACCGTGCCCGCTGCTCCCCTCGCTTCCCTCACCACCAGCTTCAAAAAGTGCACGTAAACAAAGGTCTCTATGTTGGGGAAGCCCCATCCCCCCAACCCCTCTTCCTTATATATCTCTGTCCTAGCCACTTTCTCTGTCTTTCCCCCCACCCCCGCCAAAAGAAAAGGCACAAGGCCCGCTGGACCCGCCGGGCCTTTCGCCAGGACGGAGGGTACACCATTGCCGTGTACAGGATTAGCGGTAGCAAGCACTGTTTGATCGCTTGCACCTTCCCCCTCGATGATAACCCCCGTGTGCTCCACAACCCCACCGTCTGCTTCACTCTCCCCTCCAACACTTCCCACGCCCGTTTCCCTTTCCCCTGGATATCCATCCAGACGCCCAGCATCTTCAGTTCCTCTCTTTCCACCCGTAGCCCAAGGTTTCTCAAATCCCCCCAATTCCCTACCGCTAGCACTACGCTCTTGTCCACGTTCAGCCTTGCTCCGGATGCCTCCCCAAACTCGTCTACATGCTTCAAGGCTCTTCCCAGGGACACCTTGTCCCTCACTACACATGTCGCATCATCCATGTATAGGAGGACTTCCAATTCTCCTCCCCTTGGCACTCTCACCCCGCTAATTACCCTATCCCCCCTGATCTGTTGTGCCAGAGGCTCGATGGCACAGACAGAGAGCCCCGGCGAGAGCGGGCACTGGCTCAATGGCGCAGACAAAGAGCCCCGGCGACAGTGGGCACCCCTGTCTCACCCCCGAGTCC
This sequence comes from Alligator sinensis, assembly GCF_000455745.1. Lineage (NCBI taxonomy): Eukaryota > Metazoa > Chordata > Crocodylia > Alligatoridae > Alligator > Alligator sinensis. The sequence continues at coordinate 5,988 of NW_005844017.1, read as the reverse complement.
ACTGCAAAGGCTTCCCCCAGGAAGCCCCTCACCAACACCCTGCTCGTAGCCTTTCCATAAAGTGCCCGCACCCATCCCATAAATTCTCCCGGCATCCCCATCTCTTCCAGGACCCGAAACAGAAACTCATGTCCAATGCTGTCGTACGCCTTTTGCAGGTCAAGATTCGCCACTAGCGTGTTCCACTTTCGTTCCATGACATATGACAGCATGTCCCGAAGCACCCAGAGTGCTTGTGTCGTTCACCACCCCCCCACTGCGCACATCTGTTCCTCACCCAGCACCTGCGGTAACACCGCCCCCAACCTCGCCACTAGGATCTTGGAGAATAATTTATAATCGGCATTCAACAAGGAGATTGGCCTCCAGTTCTTAATGTGCTCCCGTCCCCCTTTCTTGTAAATCAGGACCACGACACCCTGGGCAAAGCCCTCCCCTACCTGACCCCACGCCATAAATTCCTTAAAAAGGGCCAAGAGATCCCCCTTCACTAGTCTCCCCTCTTCCAAGACCTGCTGGCCTTTGATTTTCCAACCGCCTTCCCTTGCCAGCATTCCCACTCCCGCTGATTTGTTCTCATTGGAACCCCCCCACCATGAGGGTCCAACCCTGCATCGCTCTTCCAAATATTTATAATTCCTCCCCCATGGGATCCCGCACTCTTGCAAGCACAACACTTGTGTGTGCAGGTCCCTTAAGGCTTTTGACATTGTTTCCCATCTCTGCTTCCCGTATAACCTTCGTACATTTAATATGCCATGGCCAATGCCATCCAGGGTC
>NW_005844017.1:0-1474 GCF_000455745.1 Alligator sinensis | reverse complement strand
TCATCTCCCCTTCGTTGGGGCTGATCTCTGCCTGAGGTGTTTCTTCTTACCCCTTCCCCACAATCAAAACTTGTGGGTGAGCCTCTGGGTTCTGGACTCCCACTGTACCCTACAAGGGACAAAGCCTGGGGGAACTCTTTGTTCAGGTCACCAGCATGGGGGTGCTTGTCTGAATGCACCACTGGTGGGTGCTGAGCACGCAGACATCTCCCACGGCTTCCTGCACGGCTGGCAGAATTAGAGATGCTTCTGGGTGTGGATGTGCTGATACTGGGACAGGTGCAATGCGCAGAACCCTGATGTAGCTTCTCCCCTGTGTAGAGGCACTGGTGTTCAGCACAGGCTGCCGGAGTAGGTGACGCTCTGCCTACACTAAGAGCAATGATGTGGCTTCTCCCCTGTGTGGATGCACTGCTGCTGGGCCAGCTTGGAAGAGTCGGTGAAGCTCTTCCCACACTCATAGCACTGATCTGGCTTCTCCCTTTTGTGGATAAGCTGGTGCTGGGCCATATGGGAAGAGTGGGGGAAGCTCTTCCCACACACACAGCACTGATGTGGCTTGTCCCCTGTGTAGACATGCTGGGGCTAGGCCCACCTGGAGGACAGTGTGGAGCTCTTCCCACATGCAGAGCGCTAATGTGTCTACTCCCCTGTGTGGATCAGCTGATGCCTGGCCAGGTGGGAGGATTGGGTGAAGCTCTTCCCACACTCAGAATAGCTATGTGGCTTCTTCCCTGTGCGGATGCGATGGTCCTCACCTAGGTGGGAGGATTGGGTGAAGCTCTTCTCTCACACAGAGCAGTGATATGGCTTCTCCCCTGGGTGGATGCGCTGGAGCCGGGCAAGGGTGGAGGATTGGGTGAAGCTGTTCCCACACAGAACAGCGATGTGGCTTCTTCCCTTAGGTGGATGTGCTGGTGCCGGGCCAGCTGGGAGGAATGGGTGAAGCTTTTCCCACACAGAGAGCACTGATGTGGCTTCTCCCCTGTGTGGATGCGCTGGTGCTCAGCTAGTTGGGAGCGTTTGGTGAATCTCTTCCCACAGACAGAGCACCCATGTGGCTTCTCTCCTGTGTGGATGCGCTGGTGCTCAGCTAGTTGGGAGCGTTTGGTGAATCTCTTCCCACAGACAGAGCACCCATGTGGCTTCTCTCCTGTGTGGATGCGCTGGTGCTCAGCTAGTTGGGAGCGTTTGGTGAATCTCTTCCCACAGACAGAGCACCCATGTGGCTTCTCTCCTGTGTGGATGCGCTGGTGCTCAGCTAGTTGGGAGCGTTTGGTGAATCTCTTCCCACAGACAGAGCACCCATGTGGCTTCTCTCCTGTGTGGATGCGCTGGTGCTCAGCTAGTTGGGAGCGTTTGGTGAATCTCTTCCCACAGACAGAGCACCCATGTGGCTTCTCTCCTGTGTGGATGCGCTGGTGCTCAGCTAGGTGGGGGGATTGGGTGAAGCTCTTCCCACACACGGAGCACT
>NW_005844016.1:10547-22121 GCF_000455745.1 Alligator sinensis | reverse complement strand
TTGGTGACAGATGAGAGTCTATCAGGTCGTCACTGGTACCCTTATGTTGGGGCCATGGTTCTAGCCCAATGCAGAGCTCCATGTAGGTGACCCTACTCAACCGAAGTTTTGCTACCACTGCCCATCACCCCAGGCCTCTAAGACTATCTACTCCCACAAGTTTCTGTTCCTTATTTTAAAATCCTGTTCCTGCCATTGCAGGACAGAAACTGCTAAGCAGAAGCCAGGTGGGGTCATATACTCAAAAGACTCTCATATTGTCACTTAGATATTCCTGGAAGCCTTTTTGGTCAAGAGGCCTAGAAGCATGCTTGGAAACCAGTTCTCTATCCTCTATTTATGTAGCACCTCAATAGCATTCCCTCTGGCACAAAATAAAGCACTTCAGTTAGGAATGGCCTGTGTCACACAAAAGCACAACAGATACACACAGGATCTAGTACAATTGACATGAATAGTTGTCCATCTCCAACTTTATTCTCCAATCATTTGGGATGTTCTTTGACAAAGCAGTGAATGTGTTTTAGATTTTACTCCTGCATGTCAAAATATATTTTTTCCTTGCCCACGTTAGGTCTTCCTCTCTCCTTCGTGAGCACCTGGAAATTGGAAATGTAGCCCACAGGAGATTTCAGCCCTCAACAGATCGTAGACTGGGTCCATAATTCTAGTAAGCTGTAGAGGTGGTAATTGCTTCATAATCAGCGACACTACACCAATCCTAAGGAGAGTGGAGGGGGGGATTGTTTTCTTTTGTTTTTCATTTTCTTTGCTATTCATTTCATCCTGATATTTCAAACTCCCATCTCTCTCTCTCTCTCTCTCTGTCTTTTTTGGGGGGAGGGGTTGTTTACTTGGTTCTATTAATATTATGGCTTTGCCTGTACAATAATATGACATGCCCATCAGCAGAAGTGTCTGGAGTATTATCACCTTCTCAAAGACAGAATAAATAATGACTTCAGGGAGAAACTGATATTGTGTAATGCCTATAAGCTACAAGTGGATAAAAGCGTGGGTGAGGAACCACAGCATCTCTCTTAGAATATGTGCATATCTCAAATCGGTGAATTAATGAATGTGAAATGCATCAGGAGAGAAGGCTGACTACAGAAGCAACACTTGGGTCTCCTAAATGAAGATAGAAGGCACCACATCAGAGATTCAAGCTTTTCTACACCCTTTGAATGCAAGCTAATAATTTCTCTTTTTTTTCTTCAAATAATATCAGTTTTAGGGGTGTATCAGTGGGGAGGTAGGTAAAGAGATGAATAGATAGAAAGATAGAACTAATTTGTCCATTTACGAATGGAAATGCTATAATCAAACCTGTTCCATATAAATAATATTCTGAAGTGATCTTTGTCCTACAGCGGCATTAGGTTATGTTTCAATTTCCCACAACATAATCAATATTAAATTTAACATATGCATTTGGACATGTTTATGAATGTTAGTTAACTTCTCTGAACAGAATTTTTTTTCACATCTCACCTGTATTGCAAGACTCAGTAATGAATAAACAAAATAAATAACCCAAATACTTCAATATTAATATAGAATGGTACGTTCCAAAAGAAAAGGCATTCATTGTCTATAGGAAATATTCACCCTACAGTTTCTATTTTCTTTGGGCCTGTTTCTTAGTTTCAAAATATTTTAATTATGTAAAATGTGTTATAAATAAAATAATTCCTATATATGTATCACATTTATTAAACATAGAGGAATGTCAGGTTACGTAATACCAAACAATAAATAAGTATAATTACATGACAACATTTTGAGTGCTTAAAGGAATAAATCTCTCTTATTAGGTTAAAATGTGAGTTAAGAAAACAGCAAGTCAGAATAAAAATCATATTTGGCATCATATGAATTCCAAGATTTAATTCTGCCTCCTTAATGCATCTTCAGTCACTTAAGATTTATATCTGTCAGGTATACTGGATTGATAATAATAGTACAAATGATTTTTAGAGACTGAACTTTGAAAAGAGCTGGCCAAAAGGCTCTCTGTTTGATCACTCTCTAACAGAAAATGGTCCTCATAAAATGTCCACTCAATTTAAATGGACATGTGATAAAACCATAAGATTTGTAATGACTTCAAAAAGTTGTTTGATCAAACTGCCTGCACAAATGCAGGAATGCTACTCCTAAATGTCCTCCCTCCCACACACATATTTGATGTGAGACTAAATACAAGTATGTGCGTGCCATGATATAACATATTGCAGTCAACAGAAAGATTTCTGATCATTTGAATGGGCTTTGGCTAGAGTTTTAATACTTCTAAAATTCTTACAGGCTCTTCTGAATCCATCTACAGGAAACTAGGTAAAAGTTTTCCTTGTCACTGCAGCCATAAATCTGCAGATGACACCATGCTGGGTCACAGGAAAGGACCAGGACTTCACATGCCGTAGGCATTGTTCAGGCAGGGCAACTGGGGCTAGGGGACCAAGTAAAGAGCTCGTTACTGATTCCCAAGAGGATGCTGGGTAACCAGGCGCAAGTTATATATGGAAAAAAATTGTACCCCTAGAGGTACTTGGAAAAGTCCCAGGGGGACCAAGTGGGTGGGCGGGGATGGAGCGCTGCCACCCACCACCAGGGTCGGGTGTGGGGTGTGTGGGGGGTGAGGGCAGCGGCACCCCTCTGCGAACAACATAAGTGCCCCAGCTGGCCAGATGTGGGAAGAGGGGAGCACGTACATGGTGGCTGCCACCACCATACACCACCTCACGCTGCTGCCACACACCGCTTTCCCATGGCCAGTCGCACATGCGGCTCCGTATGCTGCTGATGGGTGGCATGTGGTTGGCTGGGTGCACGGTCCATCAGTAGCCTGCAGAGGTGCTGCAGCACATGCAATTGGTTGTGGGAAAGTGGTGCGTGGCAGCAGTATGGGGCAGTGTGTGGCGGTAGCTGCGGACACGTGCAAGCCCCCCTCCTCCCTCACCCCCCTCCACATCCGGCTGCTGTCACCAGAAGGGGTACACTTCTTTTAAAAGTTTGAAAACCCCTGGTCTAAGCACATAAGCATCAAGGCTCTTTGGGTAAATGTGATGTCTTGTATTAGACCATCTAAATAGTTGGGAAAATTGTTCTTTGCAAGCTTGCAGAATCTCCCTATGCCTGAAGATGGGTGGTTGTGCCCGAAAGCTTGCAAAGAACAATTTTTCCAACTATTCAGTTGGTCGAACAAGAGTCAGAACACACTTTAATACATCTGAATGTGGCGGGAGTGGAAGTTTTTAGTGTTACAACATCTTCTCTCTTTCTTTACTCTTCCCCTTGAGACTGGCAATGTGACTTTATTTGTATTGTCTGGAGAATGAATATATTATTAACCCTCCCCTCCTCATTAATTTCCAAAGCCCTCTTGAAAAGACTCTGGGGAGATATACTTTCATTCAAGAAGGATAAATACTGAGACAGGAAAGAGGCTTGCTTTTTTTTTTGCACTAGCTGTAACAGAAGATACAAGCCAAGCTGCTCGTGTAGCTGAGAAGCATGTGAAGTAGACGGATTCTAGACAGAAGGCACAAAGGTGTCTGTATCAAAGGAGTCACACATCAGAGTTCAAAATTGGGCCTTTCACTCCTAACGGTATGTTAAGTTTTGGTACTCATATTTAGACTGAAATTGTCAGATAGAGAAATTACATAGTTTATCCTCCTTCTCCGGTGCAATATTTTTGTGTGTTGTAGCAATTTCTGCTGTGGTTTTGCTAGATAATGATTGAAGAACTCCAAGAGGGTATTATCCAGCTGACATCTAGATGGTGCCTGAAGCTCAACAGCAAATTTCAGCTCTTTGCATTAAAGGACTAGATGTCTCCGCACCAACTAGAAAACACTGTGGTTTTCAAAAGAACAAAGCAATTGTGATGTCTATCCCTCACTGAACATCAATGGAGAGTTGGGATGACATTCTACTTTTCCCTGACCATCTAAAAAGTCATTTTTGGATCATTGACAGGACATTTTTGGCACTTAGGTGCGGAGGGGAATTCTATTTCTTAGGTACATGTGGAAGACTATGTTGTCTCACTGACTGGTGACAGTAAAATGATAGAGAGAGCACACACTCCCAAATATAAGTACATAGCTAGGGCACACACATGGAAAGTCAGAGGATTTCAATGTTGGTATCTTTGGCACCTCCTAGCCCACCTTTGGGATCTGCAATCAGCAATGGATATAAGAAGACTATCTTAATAACAAGGTCCTGATAACTCTTAACAGGAGCAACATTTAGGTGTCATCTGTTCACAGTTTATTCTACAGTAGCCATTTGCTTACAGCAATGATTCTCAGCCAGGGTACCTTGGGGTGCCTCAAGATCATTTGAAGGGTGCTGCAGGAAGTAAGTGAGGAGCTAAGTGACATACAAAGAGATAAGCAAATAAGGGCAGGCTCCGGCTCTCCCTGCCTTGTTGCTGCCCTGCCACCATAGTCTGGCCCTTGTTCAAGGAGGAAAGCACAGTAACAAATAAATTAGTTTTTTAAACTGGGTGCCTTTCAATTCACAAAAGTTATGGAGGGGAACCTTGAATCTAATAACGGTGCAAAAAAGTCCAAAAAAGGCTGAGAACCACTGCCTTTCAATAAGTAGTTTATCATAATGCCATCTCATGGTAAGGCATTGTAATATTGGTCAACTGTGTACAGCCATCCCAGGACAGCAGCACATCAGCTTACTTTGCATCTCAATACAATTTACATCCGTGAATAAAGCCAATCTCAGTTACATAGCTGTAAGTTGATGTCTTTTATCCAGGTCATAACATAGGTCCCATAAAGCGCTCTATGTCAGCAGGTAGGATGTGGGTAAGGAGGAACATACTGGTGATAGCAGTCAGGTCATCACTCACTTGAACACTCATAAGTGGAGGGTCACCAGAGATAAATGAATTTGTATAGTAGGAGATCCAGAGGGTCACACTAATAAGTGCTTGATATATAAGCACATATGATTGATTTAAAGGTGGATATACCAGGTGACATGTCTTTCTGCTCTGCATTCTTGGATCAACTCTTAAGCAAGAAAATAGCAAGCAAGGTGAGAAATTCAGAATTTCTGGAACGAAATAGCAGCACTTGTTAAAATATAACTGTATCTTAAATGTAAATGATGGTGGTTGTTTTCTTTCCTGTAGATGCAACCCTTGACAAAAACCAAACAGGGAAATCAATCAATCATTACAGAATTTATCTTCCTGGATTTTAAGGATGCGCAGGAATGGCAGGTTCTCCTCTTCTTGGTGTTTCTAGTCATCTGCATTATCTCCATGGCTGGGAACATCCTCGTCGCTGTGCTAGTTGTGGCTGATCAGCACCTTCACACTCCTATGTACTTTTTCCTGGGGAACTTGTCCTGTTTGGAAACTTGCTACACCTCCACTATTCTCCCCAGGATGTTGGCCAGCTTCCTGACAGGGCACAGAACCATTTCAATGAGGGCCTGTCTCACACAAATGTATTTCTTTGGCGCTCTGGGAGCTGCAGAATGTTACCTTTTAGCAGCCATGTCTTACGATCGGTATTTAGCCATCTGTAAACCATTGCATTATGTAGGTCTTATGAATGGCAAGTCCTGCCTCCAGCTAGCAGGTGGGTCTTGGATAATCGCATTTCTGACTATTAGTATAATTGTGTTATTGATCTCTCGGTTAACTTTCTGCGGTGCTAATGAAATTAACCATTTCTTTTGTGATCTCACACCGGTGGTAAAACTTGCCTGCACGGATACCAGGGTGATGGAGCTTACAGCTTTCATCTCCGCTTCCATAGTGACTCTGCCACCATTTCTATTAACTGTTGTATCCTATGTTCTTATTATAGGCACTGTTCTGAGAATCCCTTCCACCACTGGAAAGCAAAGGGCATTTTCCACCTGCTCCACGCACCTCATAGTGGTGACAATTTTCTATGGGACCCTAACAATTGTGTACGTCTTACCAAAAACCAAGACTCTTAGAGACCTGAACAAAGTGCTCTCTCTTTTCTACACAGTCCTGACTCCCCTGGCCAATCCTCTCATATACAGCCTGAGAAACAAAGAGGTAAAACAGTCCCTGAGAAAAGCCGTCAGGAAATTTATGGCTTTCATAAGAATTCAGGCAATTAGAATGAATTTATTTAAGTTAATAAAAAGCTGAAAATACCCTAGTTGGGATATGTGAGAAGGAAGGGGGGTTTTGGTAATATCTTTATTGGATTGAGTATATAGTTGGGAGAGATGTTACACAAGCTTTCAGGTGCACACTGCCCTTCTCCAGGTCACAAAGGTACAGTTTAGGACCCCCTTCTGCAAAAGCTTGTATTCTGAATGGCTCAAGGTGTGTGAGGGGGAACAGAAGTTGAAAGCATCCCATTATTAAGCTAGGTTGCATTTTTTGCCCCAGATTACATTTAAAAAGTTTAAGATCCTCTTTAAAATATTTTTACACAGAATTTTTTTTTAATGTGTTAGTTTTGGAGGGGTTTTTGTGACCTGCATTACAACTGGGACCAGAAGCATCCTCATTCATCCATCAGTTGGGGTGATCAGCACCTTTGGATGTCCTTCTTCCTAGGAGACTTGTCCTGCTGGGGAACTGTTCCACCTTCACCATAATTCTTACGATGCTGACCATTTCCGTAACAGGTATAAAATCTTCCTTTCACTGGCTGTATTGCTCCATTTTCTTTTGCCAATGCCTATCAACTGTAGAATACTACCACCTAATCCTCATTGTCTCCAGAGACCGATGGCTGCTAACGAACCACCTAGCTTCAGTATCTTGTGATCAGTACTTAGTATTAATTAAACCATTGGATTATACTGAATCCAGTCAGTTCCTGGCTCCTGTACAACTAAATTTGCAGTGATTCGTGTAATAATATTGATGCTACAATTAACAAATCTGCTGTCCCAGATAAGCCAGCCATTTCTTCTTGGTTGGTGCTCAAAATAAAACACTTCCGCAGTGAGCCCCTCTTGATAAAACTAGTGATAAAAATGGGTACATGCAGAGAGAACACTCTTCTTCCTTTAACACTGATCTCCTTGGCTGGAATAATCTAGTTGGGGGTAGTCTTGCTTTGAGCAGAGGGTTGGACTAAACAACCTCCTCAGGTCCCTTCCAACCCTCATTGTCTATGATTCTATTATTCCTATCTTAATATCCTTTCAGCCATCCTGAGAAACACTTTTCTCCATGTGCTTCTTTCATATTATCATGGTTATAGCTTTCTACATGGCCCAAGTCATCTTTGATGGATCACAAATTTATTCCCCTAAGCTATGAACAGACGTCACTTTTGGCCCAGAAGAAACTGTTCTCTCCCAAGGCAGGATTTGGTTATTCAGACACCTATTTCCAATGTCCTCAACCAAAGCCTGAAAATCCATGGAGAATAAAAAAAAAAAAATGGTAACAAATCCTCCTGGAACACTGTTAATTATGTCTGAATGGTGGTCTTGTTCTGAGACATACATTCCAGTTAGTCCTCCAGGCATCCCATAATGCACCGATTTTGTCCCAATCCTAGCTCCTCTGGTGCCAAACTTCTATTGCCAAGAGGTGATGAGGCACAGGTGGCCTCACCCACCTATTAATTGCTCTGCATCATGAGCTGCCATCCATTCTGCACTCACCAGTCATTCAAGGTCAGCACTGGAGCCTGTTTCCATCTGAACAACCACAGACACAACCACACATTAGGGGCATCCATCCATTGGCAATATATTAGGACCCATCCACCACCCATCAAGCCAAAGTCAGACATCCACATGCCTCTATCTATCTGTCTTACTTGAACTATGGTCACTCCATCTGCGTCCTGTGTGAGGTGCCAGAGTAGCACTAACTGGATTAGGGAAGATGTAGATCTCATCACCATTTGCAGACAGGCGGAGAACAAGCAGGCACTCTGTTCAAGGCATAGAAACCAGGTAGTCTTTGAATGGATCACTATGGAAATAGCACTCATGGACATGACCATTACTGGTTCCAATGCTGCTCCACATGCAAGATCATGAGGAAATAGTTCACAAGGGCATGGGCTTCCAAGCATGTGTCAGGTGCACACTGGGTCACATGCCCCTTCTACAAGGAACTCTCCAACATATTTGAGGTGAACAATGATGTGGATCCAGCCACATCACCCAGTAAAGTGAAGGTTCCTGATGCCACCATGGTCAAAAGCACCCAACCCTCACAAATTACTTCAGCAATGACCCAGAAGATGATCCAGGTCAAGGACTTTCAGGCTGTTCCAGTCAGCATGGACTTGGAAGTGGACCTGAGCTCAGACAGTAAGTGGCCAGAGTCTTCTGGCCATTCCCTGTCTGCACCATCTCAGCTAGTCCCATTGCTCTGCATCAATAACCTAGAGTCAAGATGTTTTCGGTCCACTTAGGACCACGTGAGCTCCCTATCAGTGACTAAAGTGACTTCTCCTTAGTCCCAGAAATACAGTGTACAAGAGGACCATACTCATGTCATGACTCAGCCCACATCTGCAAATGGTAAGTGGCAGTCCAAAGCTAGATTAAGATAGAAAAGGACCAAGTAATGCTAGGGAGTGAGTGAGGATGCAGAACAGTCTCTGTGCAACCTCATGGCGTCACGTAGGGACTGCCCTCTCTCCCCCAGCCCTCATGTGACTACAATGTGTGTTAAGAGTAGTACTACTTAAATCAGATGAGGAGATTAAGGGCGTCTTTTTTTTTATTTTTATGGAGGTGTATCCATAATGGTCAGCATGCCAACATTGAACCTTCTCAGTTGGACAGTGATAGAAGAAATTAAACGCAGGCAAAATAACCATTTCTCACTTACTATCTCATGCGCTCCCCACCATCTCACACCATAATAGCTGGCCCACAGCTACAAACACCCTCCCTGTTCTGCCTAGCTTCATATCCAGACTCTAAATAAAGCACTAGGCATTGTGCCAAGGAATATGGTGACTTGCCCAACTCTCACCCCCAGCCCCTCTCTCTCATAGCTAGGTGATTTCTAATCACTTAGTCACTGCTGCTGAGGAAATAGGTGCTTTTCCTGCATCCTGCCCCACCCCTTCCCTCTCTGGTCATCCCAAGAGAATCCTACTGACATGGCATACCACCTTTTGGCTCCCCTTCACCTCATCCCCTAGTCCCTCCACCCAACAAACACAGTTTGTGGTCATGGGTTCTTTCACAGCTGCAGGTATTCACATGGGGGAGGATAGGAGCACTCAGTTCATTGCTTTCTCAAGCTTTGCATCTTGAGCAGTGTAGTGCCAACATCTCTCATGCTTATGCCAGCAATTGGCTACCTGTTATGCTTGAGACAGGTTTATGGTGGCTTGATTGTATCCTGGTTGGACTGTGTGAGGTAGTGATCCCAGGTGGTCAGGTACCTCGGCAGATGCTCTATTATATTCTAAGGTAAGGCCCTACACTTTGTTGAGCCATTGTAGCACCCTCCCTTTCCTGGAGTCAAAGTCAGCTAGGACCACCATTTCTTGCAGTAGCAGGACAACAAAGACTGGTGGGTTACATTGTGTGAGTGATCCCTGCCTCTGGCCAAGGTGATGGTATTCTGCATTTATAGGCAAGTGCTGTTAGAGATCACACCACAGACCAGTATTATGACAGCTTATATGAGCAGAATGTCAGTACCAATACCACCATACTGCCCCCACCCCAAGTGGCTAGCACAGTTTTAGGGGACCTGAGCACTTTGGGCTCATAAGCTTTGCTATACCCATACAATGTAGGACCGTGACTGCTTTAGGGGGACCTCCTGATTCTTCTGAGGATAAGGGGAGAAGAGGGGAGAGTGAACATACCATGCTGAGAGCTAGTGGGTCAAATGATCCTGTCCACTGACTAGATAGCCTTACACATTGCAACTTTGGCTGGGAAGTTCTTCATGCTATCAGGGCAGAAGTGAGCAAAACAACGAACTCCTGTTTCCATGCTCTCCTGTCATGCCACATACCTATAAGTAGCAATGATGGCACCTCAGCATCAGATAATGTCCCAAGCCTATGGGACCAGGTAGAGGAAAAGCCAATGCGCACACAAGCATGGACATGCTGAAAAATCAGGAGGAGGCCAGCTGGTCCTAGGTCAAGGAAGCTAGATTATGGCAGTGCATGGCAACAGCACATGGGATCAAGTGCTCTCCAAATGGCTTTCCAGATGGTATGCAGTGGCCTAGGCTTGCTATGTGGCTATTGCTGAGTGGAAAACAGAGGCACTCATGGAACCCGTGAGTCAAGTGGAGCCTATGCATGGCCTGAAGTCTGTACTGACCTTGTAGACAGAGACCATCCTTGGCATGTCATACCTCAATACAAAAGTCCAGCCAGACTGTCCATGGTCCCCTGAGGACACATACTTCCACCAGGCTGCACATTCCCAAGGTGTGCCTGAAGGCTGAGACAGGAGTGAGCAGGCTCCAGCTATGTACCAGGTGTCATGGCTGTAATGGACATCCAGCAGTGGTGGTCAGCAGTTGACTATGTAATGCATGATTGGGCTGCAGCCATGAAGGACCCACTCAGTGCTGACCTTCTCGGGGCAGTAAAAATGGACATGGGACCTTAGGAAAATGTTGGCTCTTTGGGATATATGATGAGGGAACGGTTGCTATTTTGCCTGTATTTGGTTTCTGGTTCTGTTCATCCTGTTTTTGGTGTCCTGGGAATTTTTGGTTGCACTGTTTAATAGAAGACCTGCCCATTGTATAACATATAAACATGGTGTGCACAGTATGTATAGGGCTGGAGGCTTCGCCAGGTAAGACAAGTATTCAGTGGGAAAAAAGCTTGAGCAGAAGTGTCTTCTACCCTTTCCCAGGCTGGGAGGCTGGCTCACTCCCAGCCCCACCTAGTCTCCACAGTAACTATGCGGCCTGTATGGAGCTCAGGGAAGCTGGCACAAGCATCTTCTGTTGGCATCATGCCTGCTCAGCATGTCCACTGTGCCCATTGCCACCCCAACACTTCTGCCAGTGCTGGAAAATAATCACACAAGAGTGCAGATTCTGCTGACAATGTTTAATGGATTGCAAGAGAAGACCTCTCTACAAATCACCATGCAGACCCTCATCCCAGACTCTGGCATCTGACACACACACGCATTTCCCTGTGACTGACATCCCCATCATGATCTGTAGCACAGTTCATGTGGCTTTCAGGGACAGCTCTTGCTTCAACCATCAGCTGATGACATAAGGGCTTCTCCTTGGCCTCCCTGGTTTGGAGAGGTTCCCACATTAGCCTGAATATATCTTTGGTGTGGTAGCTGTTGGCATGAAGGGAGAGCAAGGCATAGCCACAAGGAAGGCCTTTTGGTGCTTGGAAGTGCACGAGCTTATTCCCTGGGTGTTGTCCTTCACTTGTTATACAAATGTCTGAAGCCAGGTTGGCCATCAAGGTCTACTGATGATACCTCTTCCATGCAACCAACCATGAGCACAAGCTTACAATGCCTGCAAAACAAGGCACATGTCTGGATCTATTCTGAAGACTGGCTAATAGCCATAGGTGGTTGTGGTACCAGTGAAAATGCCAGGGCAAGAGC
>NW_005844016.1:7823-10054 GCF_000455745.1 Alligator sinensis | reverse complement strand
TGTGCTAGGAGCTGAGTTGACAATCTGCCTGCTGCAATGCCCTAGGAAGAGTAGCAGGTTTTCCCTGGCCAGGGCAGAAAGGTGCCCAGGTATAGTTCTGTAGCCTTTCAGTGTGCAGAGCCTCTGCCTTGACACAGCTTCCAGACAGTTGCTGGCACATTGGTATGTATGTTGGGGAGGAGGGAGATGTCCTGAAATCATTGCCTATCCTCACTGCACAGGTATCCAGAGCAGGTGCATTGCCTTCCTGTTTCCTCCGTGGGAGAGCAGACATGAGTAGCATTGCCCTCCAGAGATATCTGTGCAGCTCTGAGGCTTCACAAGATAACCAAGTTCATCCTTTCACTCAAGGCAGAATCATCCCTATCTAACCACCTTACACAAGTGTTTATCAATTATTTTCTGAACGTTTTAGGAATAAACCCTCACACCTACCTACCAGGCATAAGACCTGAAATATCAAACACCCTTTAATTTGCCACAAGCAAAGGTGGGGAGTGAGTGTGCTATCAATTAAGTGCTACTGCAAGAGCAAAAGAAGAGTTTGTTAAAATATGCTCAAGAGATCCAAGGAAGAGGACCACACCACCTAGTACAGAAGAAGGCAAAACCCCTCATAAAAACCTGACCATGGGGTAAAATTCCTTCCTGCCCCTCTTCCCTTTCCCTACCTCCTTCCTAAGATGTGAAGCCAATAACTGTACACAATACTCTAGGTCTGGCAGAGCCAGTGTGGAGTGGAAAGATATCATCATCTCTTGTATCTTGAGCCTAAAACTCTTGTTGATATAGCCCCAAATTACAAGTACTTTTTTGTGTGCATCACATTACTCACACATGATGTGTCTGTGATCCACTAAAACCACCTGATTCATCTCAGCAATGCTGCTACCCAGGCAGTTGTCTCCCGTGCTGTATTTTGCATTTCATGTTTCTTTCTTAGATGCAGCACCTTATGTATGTCTACTCTTAACTTTATTCTACTGTCTCTAGCCCAGCTCCCAAGCCTATTTTTGGTGGTCCCAGCCCCTCCATAAATAAAACTCTAACCACTAGAGTAGGAAAGAGCCCTCCCAGGCTGGTAAGCACAGCTGATATAGAAAACACAAAGTAAAACTCTACCTGCATTGGTGTGAGCTGATTCAACAGAAAGTACCAGAAAGTAATTTAAGATTCACACATGCAGATTCATCACATTCACATAGCTCACATCATCGAGATCCTTTTAAATTTCAGTTCTATCTTCCGATGAGTTTGCAATCCTTCTCAGCTTCCTGTCATCTCCAGTCTTGATCTGGAAGCTTTCTCCTCCAGCTTGTAAATCACTAATAAACATGTTAAACATTACTGGGCCCAGGACAGATTCCTGTGGGATCCCACTCGAAACCTCCTGCCACTCAAAAATTAATCCATTTATCATTAGATGTTGCAAACAGTTATTGAACCAATTACTGACTTCTAGTAATTTTATGATAAAGTCATGTGGGACTATATCCGTAGCCTTACTAAAGTCCAAATAGACTATGTTCACTGCATTCACTGGTGGTAGTTTGGTCATGCTCCTTTTCTGGTCTGTTCTGTAGCTCACGGGTCTGCATGCTGCGCTAGCAAGTACAAAGATGTGAGTTCAAGACTGGGTATAAGCCTCTAAATGTAGATCTGGGCACCAGAACTTTAAGGAAACTTTTGATTGCAGAGCTGCTGGCCACTACCTTTGAAAACTTGTGGTAACTGGGAGAGATCCTGGACAACTAGAAAAGGGCAAATCTAGTGCCCATCCAGGGATCCACTTAGCAGCCTTATCTCAGTCCCTGGAAAAATCATGGAAGCAGTCCCCAAGGAATCAATTTCTAAGCAGTTGGAGGAGAAGATGGTGACTGATTAGGAACAGTCAGCATGGATTCACCAAGGGCAAGTCATACCTGACTGCCTTCTATGACAAGATGACTGGCTCTGTGGATATAGGGCGAACAGTAGATTTGATATACCTTGACTCAAGACAAGGCTTTTGATATGGTCTCCCACACCATTTTCACAGGCAAGCTAAGGAAGTATGGATTGGATAAATGGTCTGTAAGGTAGATAGAAAACTGGCTGGAAAATTGGGTTCAAAGGATAGTAATCAATGGTTTGATGTCTAGTTGAGAGCTGGTATCAAGTGGAGTATTCCAGGGGTTGGTCCTGGGGCTGATTTTATTCAATATCTTCATCCATGACCTAGAAGATGGCAT
>NW_005844016.1:0-7194 GCF_000455745.1 Alligator sinensis | reverse complement strand
GGTACCAAAGAGGATGCAGCTGGGCTGTTCTCAGTGGTGGTAGATGACAGAACATGTTAAACGTGATTAAAAAAAAGACCCTTAGTCAAGGTTATATGTGGACACACTCAATTTTAATAACTCAATAATATCAGCAGCATTAAAATATTCTCTCTCTTGGGATTCCCCTTTTAAAAAGAAAAACCATGATATAAGGAAATACTAGCTGAGAAATCATGCAGATGGGCATCTAAGCAAACATTCCTAATTTCCTCACCACCACCCCGCCCACCCTCCGTGCATCCATCTGCCCAAGTACTTCCAAATACCTATCCTGAAGAAAAAAAGCCCACTGACTGACTGATGAGGAGTATGCTTTTAAGAAACACAGGTAAGCTCTCATCCCACAGAACACCTTTGATTCCCTGTAATCCACTAGAGACTTGTCTCTGCTATTGATTTGACAAGGAAGGTGATGAATTACCACAGTGACCCAGTTCCAGTAGCAAAATAGCACGTGTCTAGCATCCCATCCAGCAAACTTTGACCATGAAGGACTATTAACCAAGTTCACATTTATAGGTGACCTGAATTAGCAGGGGCATTAGCACAGGGGAAGAGCAAGGTTAATCTTAACTTGCTGGAGCTGTAGCAACATACCTCGAGCACTTTCACACCAAGCTCCTTTGAGATGGGAAAGATGGTAGCATCAACTTCTAAGTATAGGAAGTCTAATTGCAATTAAGATGATTTAAATCTAGAGTAACTTTACTTACATCAGTGAAGATGGTGTGGATTGCACCCTGCTTTACTTGGTGAACATATCTATCAGTTATACTACACACACACACACACACACATATATATCTCAATGCAGAAAAAAAATAATTAAATAACACTTTTGAGAAAAAGATGGACACTTGCTTCCCAGTGAATATTTTACAGACAATCACTTTCCCAAGGCCAGCTTTGATCTCCTTATTCCTCATGCTGTAAATGACAGGGTTGACCATTGGCGGCAATATGGCATAAAGGACAGATTCTATGAGATCCAGAATGGATGGGGTGCTGGAAGTTGGTTTCAAGTAAGCCGAAATGCCAGTGAGAAGAAACAAGGAGACCACAAGGAGGTGAGGAACACAGGTGGAGAAGGCTTTATGCTGGCCCTGCTCTGAAGGGATTCTTAGTACTGCAGTAAAGATCTGAACATACGATGCAACGATGAAAACAAAACAGATCAAAAATAAACACGTACTAAAGACAATAATCCCAACTTCACTGCGATAGGAGTCAGAGCAGGAGAGCTGGAGCAGCTGGGGGACATCACAGAAAAACTTGCTGACGATGTTGGAGTGGCAGAAAGGTAACCGAAAAGTGTTACCAGTGTGCAGTGCAGGGTAGGGAATGGCACTGACCCATGCACTGACTGCCATCTGGACACAAGCTCTCCTGTCCATGACGGTCTCATAGTGCAGTGGTTTGACACAAGCTCTCCTGTTCATGATGGTCTCATAGTGCAGTGGTTTGCAGATGGCAATGTATCGATCATAAGCCATGATGGTGAGGAAGGCAACGTTGGCTGTAGCAAAGAAAAAGAAGAGGAAAACTTGGGCAACACATCCAGCATAGGAAATCAACCTGGTGTTCCACAGGGAATTGCCCATGGATTTGGGGACAATGACAGAGATAGTTCCCAGGTTGAGGATGGACAAATTCAGGAGGAAGAAGTACATGGGAGTGTGAAGGTGGTGGTCGAGGGCTACTACCATGATAACGAGGAGATTCCCTATCAGAGCTGCCAGGTACGCTGCTAGAAATATGGCAAAGTGTAAAAGCTGCAGCTCCCGGCTGTCGGAAAATTCCTGGAGGAGGAACTCAGTTACAGTGGTTTGGTTGGACATGGCCTTCTTCACACCATTGTATGATGCCTGTGGAGGGAACAAAAAGCTCAGCAATCAGTATCAGAATGGCTCTGATTCTCCTGTCAAAAACATCTCACACGCTCACTTTCAAATACACACAGGATCAACTGGAGCCAAATCTTTAGTCTACGGGAAAAGTTTGGTTTTGAAGGAATATTTTGATTTGGATACAAAACAGCAATAGTGTTATTCAGCAGGCACTATTAGACAGATGACATTCTTGCTATCAGCTAGGAGGTGTAAACTCACTACACTTTTAAAATTCGTGTTGTATTCAGGTTCATTATGAAACTACTGTTACATGGTAGAACTTCTGTAGCATTCACAGGGCTGTGTCACCTGCAGCATCTATCCCAAAACTTGGCTGGAAAAAATAAGAGCAAATACAACCTTTAGGTTTAAACCTTTAGGTAAAAAAGGTCCCAACCCCACTGTGAAAAAAAACATACAGCGCATCTAGCAAACAGTAACAGTAATGTTTCAACATGGCATCGCTCCATCTTCCCGAGGATATACCACACAGGACCTGCTTGTAAGAAATAATTCCACACCAAAGGTTTGCACGCAGACTGACTGCCACCTGGTTGCAAACTAGCATATGGGGCTGCATAAGAGCTGGATTGTCATCTCTATGTGAAAAGGAGGTACTACTATCACTCGGATACTTCTGCTCTGTATAACCAAGCTGTCACTTTGCCACCAGGACCAAAAGCAGGATTTTGGAGGGAGTCTGCCTTACTCCGGTGATTGCTACACAGCAGTCAGTTTTAGCCTGCAGTAACAGGGCCAAAAACACAGAATCCCAGCCTCACTGACTTTCTTTATGCCCTTCGCTTCCAATTCTGTGTATTCAGACTTGAAGCAACTTACCGTGCTGGTCTTTGTGGGGGTTTCCACAAGCTTCTGTTGCATTTGGTCCTCTGCTGTCAGTATTCGCTGCTCATTACCCAGCTCTCAATCTATCTAGTCTCTCTTGCCTCTGCCACTATAGCTTCTAGATAGGGAAAGGGTGGGTCCTTTACTGAACGGGGAAGGCAACCTAGTGACAGAAAATGCAGGAAAGGCTGAAGTGCTCAATGCCTTTTTCACATCTGCCTTCAAAGGAGAGGTCAACTGCCAGACGACTGCACCTGGCAGTACAATTTGGGGAGGAGGAGAGCAGGCAACAATGGTGAAATAACAGGTTAGGGACTATTTAGAAAAACTGGATGTGTACAAGTCCATGGGGCCCAATGAAATGCACCCAAGGGTGCTGAGAGAGTTGGCCAAAGTGACCGCAGAACCACTGGGCATTATCTTTGAAAACTCATGGTGATCGAGGGAGGTCCAGAAAAGGACAAATATAGTGCCCATCTTTAAGAAAAAGGAGGAGGAGGATCTGAGGAACTACAAACCAGTCAGCCTCACCTCAGTCCCTGGAAAAATCAGGATATTCTCAAGAAGGGGAGGAGGGAGGAACTGGGAAACTATAGGCCAGTTGGTCTCACCTCTATCCTTGGGAAAACTCCTGAAAAAATCATTAAGGATCACATTTGTGGGAGCCCAGCAGGGAAAGTAATTCTGAAAGGAAATCAGCACGGTGCTCTATTTACTAGGGCCCCCCCTGGAGTAACTAGAACCAGCAGCCACAAATTGATGGAGAGATTAGGTTGGACTAATTGAAAGAACTTCTTCACAATAAGGGTTGCCAAAATCTGGAATAGGTTTTCAAGGAGGTGATGCTCTCCCCTACCTTGGGGGTCTTCAAGAGGGGACTGGACAACCACCTAGCTGGGGTCATCTGACCCCAGCGCTCTTTCCTGCCCTGGGTTCGGACTCAACGATCTACTGAGGTCCCTTCCAACCCTAATATCTATGAATCTATGAATAGCGGGTAAGGAAGCTGAGAAGCGGGGGAGTGGCAGTGGGGACGGATAGGAGGGAAGTTGGGGAAGAAATACACAATGTTGCTGGTGTTCATGGAGATTGTGAATGCAGGATGGGCAGTTGGTTTGGGTTGGGAGTGGGGGCACTCTCCTTGCTCTCCTTGAGCACACCCACTGGATTGGATTCCCCCAAAGGACTGGTCACCCCTCCAGCATCTATCTACATTATAGGTAAACCTAAAAGGGAAACAGGCTCCTAGGTGATTAAATTGCATTGCTTCCAAAGGGGTACTAAAGCTAAATCTTAGGTGCTTAGGAATCATTGAGGGCAAACTTTATCTGGCCTTCACTGCAGCTTTTGACTTGGATCGTGCTTAGACCTAGTCGTCTTAACTTCTTCTCTCAGTGCCTGGTACCTGGCTGCTCTTGCTATCATGTCTGACTATAATTTTCAAAGATTCTGTCAGGACAGGAAATTAAAGAAGTGTCCCTGAAATAAATAAGGGGGAAGACTTGCTACTTCATGATAACTTGGTGCATGTTTGGTACAACCTGACTCATGGCAGTTTTCCCCTTGTTGAGAGAGAGTATAAATGTCTGCCTTCAAAGGAGAGGTCAAGTGCCAGACTACTGCACCTAGCAGTACAATTTGGGGAGGAGGAGAGCAGGCAACAATGGTGAAATAACAGGTTAGGGACTATTTAGAAAAACTGGATGTGTACAAGTCCATGGGGCCCAATGAAATGCACCCAAGGGTGCTGAGAGAGTTGGCCAAAGTGACTGCAGAACCACTGGGCATTATCTTTGAAAACTCATGGTGATCGAGGGAAGTCCAGAAAAGGACAAATATAGTGCACATCTTTAAGAAAAAGGAGGAGGAGCATCTGAGGAACTACAGACCAGTCAGCCTCACCTCAGTCCCTGGAAAAATCATGAAGCACATTGTCAAGGAATCCATTTGTAAGCACTTGGAGGAGAAGATGGTGATTAGGAACAGTCAGCATGGGTTCACCAAGGGCAAGTCACAGCTGTTAATCCTGATTGCCTTCTATGATGATTTGATGGGCTCTGTTGATGCAGGGAGAGCAATGGATGTGATATACCGTGATTTTAGCAAGGCTCTGGATACTGTCTTGCACATCATTCCTGCAAGCAAGCTAAGGAAGTATGGGTTGGATGAAGTAGACTTCAAGGTGGATAGAAAAGTGGCTTGATTGTCAGGTTTAGAGGGCAGTAACCAATGGCTTGATGTCTAGCTGGCAGCTGGTATGAAGTAGAGTGCCCCAGGGGTGAGTTCCGAGGACAATTTCAGTGATGATGCGTAAGGGGTGCACAGGGGTGCACATGCACCCCCTGAGAGCCCCAGTGCACCCCTGACTGCATTTGTAGGAATTATGCCAACAGATTGAGGGAAGTGATTATTCCCCCTAAAAATAATATTCAGCAGGTCTGGAGTGCACCTACTAGAGAAAGGGGACACATTTGGGGCCCCTACTAGAGAAAGGATGTGGACAAATTGCAGAGAGTCCAGTGGAGGGCAAAGAAAATGGTTAGTGGGCTGGGGCACATGACTTCTGAGAAGAGTCTGAGGGAACTGGGCTTATGTGGTCTGGGGCTTTTAACAACAGCCTTCAACCACCTGAAGCGGGTTCCAAGGAGGATGGAGATAGACTGTTCTCAGTGGTGGCAGATGGCAAAACAAGGAGCAATGGTCTCAACTTGCAGCAAGGGAAGTTTAGGTTAGCTATTAGGAAACACTTTCTAATGAGGAGGATAGTAAAGAACTGGAGTGGGTTATCCAGAGAGTTTCTGGAATCTCCATCCTTAGCAGTTATTAACACCTAGGTACACAAAGCCTTTGCTGGGATGCTGTAGTTGAGGATGGGTCTGTTTGAGCAGGGTCCTGTTTTGACCTCCTGAAGTCCCTTCCCACCCCCATTCCCTAGAATTATTAGGCATCTCAACAGGTTTCTACTCCTAGTAACACATTTATGTAACAAAGTCCAGGTAGGCACCTAATAGAGGAAAAAGGATCTGGTCAAAAGGGTCCAGATTCCAGTGCCCACTAAAGACAATGAAGCGGGGCTAGTTCACACCAAAGTAAGCTCCAGCTCAGTTATGTAGTTAAACGAACGGAAATGTTGTGTTGGAGCACAATCAAGCTTTTATTCTGTGGATTGACAATGCATCTTAAAATGTACGGCTGCTTTTCTACTGACAGTCATTTCATGACAGCTATGAGAAGAAAAAGAATAAATAAAATTGGAAGCAGTGTGTCTTATCCCGGAACAAGTGTATTGTTGGGAGGGAAGTTTAATAAGCTTCCAGGTACACACTGCCCTTCTGCAGACCAGAAGAAAGGCAACACATGCTCAAAACCTTGTCTGACTTCTCTCCCAACAATACGGTTAGTCCAATAAGAGGTTTTGCAACAAAAATTTTGATTCTCATACCGTTCCTACATCCTCATGGCTACAAAGACGCTCCAAACTAAAATGGGATCTACTTTTACCAGGGGCTTCACAGGTGTCAAAGTACTGAAAGTGGTATAAAGTTGGTATATAGGAGAAAAGAATCAGAAAGCAACTTTTAGAGCTAGGCTCTCAAGAAACCATCACAGTTTTGTTGACTTCAGTGAAGCTTAACAGATTTACACATCTTAGGGATCTCTTCTAGTGCTTTGAATGGAGCTACATCTGTTTCCACCAGATAGGGACTGGATCCATTTGCTTTAGTGGTGTGACGCATATTCACACCAGTTGGAAATGTGACACATACATTGTAAGCATGGTTTGCATAGACTCAGACAAGCTTGCAAATATGAGAGTACCCTTCCTTTTACAATTTGTTTGAGATATGTGACGGTTCAACGTCAGATTAAATCTCACCCCCAGGGCTACAAGAAAGGGAGTTCAAATAGAAGGTATGGGGACATGGTAGAGAACCCTGTGTATTAAGGCTGGCATAAGCAAAGACAGGTAAGTGCTAAATTCCCTGCGTACAGTCAAAGGGACTAGTGCAGGCTTAGGGGTGACCTGGAGGCAGCCTATAAGTATATAAGGGGTTGCATCAGGATCAGGCCTGTTCACCAGAGCTCCCCAAGGGATGACAAGTTCCAACTGTCACAAACTCCTCCAAGACCATTTTAGGCTGGGCATAAGGAAAAACTTCTTTACTGTCTGAGCCCCCAAGGCCTGGAATAGACTCCCTCCAGAGGTGGTGCAAGCACCTACTCTGGATTCCTTTAAGAAATGTTTGGGCACTTATCTTGCTAGGATCCTTTGACCCTAGCTGACTTCCTGTCCCTGGGGCAGGGGACTGGACTCAATGATCTTCTGAGGTCCCTTCCAGCCCTAATGTGTATGAAAGCTATGAAAATCTAGTCCCATTCAGATGTAAATCATGATGTGAAGTAAGAAGACCCAGGT
>NW_005844015.1:17329-22199 GCF_000455745.1 Alligator sinensis | reverse complement strand
TGCGGCTCTCCTCGTCCTCGCCGCTCCCGACACCGCTGTCGTTTACCCTGCCTAAAGCGGAAACACCCCGCGGGTGCCTGCTTCCCACCTCGGGCTTCCCTCTGGCTCCTGCGTCTTCTTGCGGCCTCCCTGTGCTCTCGGGGCTGCACTTTATTTTCACCGGGTGGCGCCTCTCCCTGACGTCACTCGGCGCCCACTGAATGTAAGCACGGCTGATAAGCCACGCGGGTGGTTTCTCGGCGCGCGCGCCGCCCCTGCCTTCGACTCCTGCAAGGGGTAAGTAGGTGTTTCCCCTGGGTTTGGACTGGGGTTTCCCTCTAACCCCGGCGTCCCTGGGACATAACCCCCTCCTTAAGATGCCTTGGGGCGCTTCTTTGTTCCCCATCCGGGTCATACCTGCAGGGTTGGGTTGTGAGGGTGGGGTTGTCCCTTTCCTCGCCTTCCTAGGTCCTCGATCTGGTCTCTGTCTCCACACCTGGACAAGAAGTCCGCCACTGTATTGGTTTTTCCGGGTCGGTGTATTACGCGGAATTTATACGGTTGGAGTGCTAAGGCCCACCGGGTGATACGAGCATTATCGGTTTTGGCTGTGCTCAGCTACTTCAGTGGGGCATGGTCTGTCACCAGCATGAACTTCCTGCCCATCAGGTAGTACCGAAAGTGGTCCACCGCCCACCAAATTGCCAGGCACTCCCGTTCAATAGTCGAATACCTTTTCTTTGCTGGTAGTAGTCTGCGGCTTGCATATGCCATGGGCCTCTCATTCCCTCCTTCTTCCTGGGTGAGGACGGCACCCACCACTGTCTCCGAGGCATCCGTCTGTAAGATAAAGGGTTTTTGGAAGTCAGGGGTGTGATTTA
This sequence comes from Alligator sinensis, assembly GCF_000455745.1. Lineage (NCBI taxonomy): Eukaryota > Metazoa > Chordata > Crocodylia > Alligatoridae > Alligator > Alligator sinensis. The sequence goes on along the minus strand of NW_005844015.1, from coordinate 21,339 downwards.
TAACATCTTCACATAATGCCTTTTTCAATCTTTCAAAACTTTGCGTCATCTCTTTAGTCCATCTGACTGACCCCGTTTTCGCCCTTTAAGGGCCTCCGATAAGGGTGCTGCCAGCTCTGCGAAATGCGGTACAAATCGCCTATAATAATTGGTTAGCCCTAAAAATTACCGTAGCTGGCGACAGCCTTGAGGAGCCGTGAAGTTGCAGATGGTTTCTACTTTGTCTGTCAGGGGTTTAATCATGCCCCTACCAACTAAGAATCCTAAATACTTGGTTTCTTTCTGGGCCAGGGCACACTTTTGGGGATTTGCCGTCAAGCCGGCGTGCCTCAATTCTGTGAGGACGGCCTGTAGGGCGTTCTTGTGCTGCTCCCAGGTCCGGGTGTATATGATTATATCATCTATATACGCTGCCGCGTACTCGGCGTGGGGTGCCAGGATCTGGTCCATTAGGCATTGGAACGTTGCAGCGGTGCCATGCAACCCGAAGGGCATCTTAATGAATTCGTACAGCCCCCAAAGGGTGCTGAATGCCATTTTCAGCCGGTCTCTCTTGGCTATTGGGATCTGCCAATACCCTTTTGCTAGGTCGAGGGTTGATATATAATCGAGCATCCCCTATTCTTTCTATCAGCTCTGCCATGTTGGGCATGGGGAATGCATCGAAAACTGCCATGGCATTCAGGCACCTGTAATCTACACAAAGTCTTAAAGACCCATCAGGCTTGCACACTGGCACCAGCGGGCTCCTCCAGGGACTTCTAGAAGGCCGGATGACTCCTAGCCTCAACATTGAGTCGATCTCCCTGCTGATGGTCTCCAGGAGATGGTGAGGAATGGGCCGCCATCTTTCTCTCACTATCGCCCCCAGGGGCATTCTTATAGCATGGAACAGGCCCCGAACCCAGCCGGGTTCCTCGCGGAACACTTCCCAGAACTTGTTCATCAAACTCCGGATCTCTCATTGCTGAGCCGAAGATAATTCCTCTCCTATTCTAACCGGGGTTCCTTCCGGAGGGGGTTCAATCTCTCCTCCTAACCCCTGGGGTCCCAGGTCTTCGATATCGGTCTCGGAAAAGGCCGCCCATCCCTCGGGTTCTCACCACTCCCGTAGGAGGTTCACATGATAAACCTGCTTTTCCCGCAGGTGTCCGGGCCTGTGAACCTCATAATCCACCGGCCCCACCCGTCGGAGAATTTCGAATGGCCCCTGCCACTGTGTTAGGAGCTTGCTCGTGGACGTGGGGAGCAGCACCAGGACTTTCTGCCCCGGCTCGAATTCTTGCTCCTTGGCCCGGCGGTCATACTGGCCTTTCTGCCAGGTTTGAGCTTCCCTTAGGTTTTCCTGCGCTAGATCCTGGGCTAACCGGATCCTCCACTGGAACGCCTGTTGGTACATCTTCGGCTCCTGGGAGGGTCCCTCTCCCTGTTCCCACTCCTTTCTCAGGACCTGTAAGAGACCTCGCGGGCGATGCCCCAACACCAGCTCAAATGGAGAGAACTTCGTGGAGTCTTGGGGGGTGTCCCTGAGAGTGAACAGTACTAGCGGAAGGAGGAGGTCCCATTTTCATGGGTCCCCTTGTATACATCGACGTAATGCCCATTTTATTGTCCCGTTGAGTCGTTCTACCAACCCATTGGTTTGGGGATGGTAGACCGAGGTGCGGAGCTGTTTTACCTGGAGGGTCCGGCATACCGCCTTCAGCACCCCGGACATGAAATTCTTCCCCTGGTCTGTCAGTATTTCTTGCGGGATCCCCATTCGGGCTATCTATTTTATTAGCTCCTCCGCAATTTGCGGGGCAGTCACGGCCCGCAGGGGAATCACCTCCGGGTACCGGGTGGCATAATCCACCATGACTAGGATGTATTGGTGGCCCAAGCTGCTATGGGGCAACAGGCCCACGACATCTAAGGCGATCCTGGAGAACAGGGTGTTGATGACGGGCATGGGTTGGAGGGGTGCCCATGGAGGGCGTTCGGCCCTCGTTTTCTGGCAGTTGGGGCAGGCTGCACACCAGCGGGCCACCTCCTCCCCCATCCCAGGCCAGAAAAACCACCTGCTTACTCTCGCAAGGGTCTTATCCCGGCCCAAATGCCCTCCTGTGGGGCTCGCATGCACCAACCGCCAAATGGCTGGGCGAAATCGGTCGGGCACTACTACCTGCGGGCTCCCGGTCTCCTCCCCTCTATCCCCCCACAGTCAGTAAAGGAGGCGGTCTCTTACCTCGAAGCGGGGACGCCCCTCAAGTGACGGCACTGGGGTCCCTCCGGTACCTTGGGCTGCCCTCAGAGTGCCCCGATCTCTGGATCCTCCTCTTGGGCTTCACGGAACAGGAGGCTACTGGTAAGGTCCACCGCATCCATCTCATCGGCCGACCCTTCGCTTTCCTCAATCTCGCCTAACCAGCCCTCCCGGTTCTGGATCTTCTTACGGGCCACTTCGGCGTCCCTCACCCTATCCAGGACGTCGTATATTGGTTCCCAGTCTCGTCGCAGGCGCACCTCACATGCTAACCAGGGTACCACTCCTACCAGGAGCAGTGGTGCCCCAGTTCTCCCTGTTACCCCATCACCCGTAGGCGGACCCATTGGCGCTCGGTCTGCTTGGTGTCTCCGTGGAGGCAAGCTATTCTCACGGGGGGAGCCGTTCGCCGGCCGTGCGATTGTACCAGGTCTTCCCTGACAAGAGACTGAGCACACCCCGAATCCAGGGTAGCTTGCACAGGGCGACCCTCCACCCAGGCCTTGACAACAGGGCGTCTCCATGCCACGTCCTCCCCGCCGGCCACGTAGCTGCAATCCATCGGTTTGCCGAGCTCTTGGTTTCTCTGCCTTTCTGCTGGGGCTCTTGCTCAGCCCTCCGGGATCCAGCATTCCGCAGTCTGGCTCGGGCATTCCCTGGAAAAATGGCCCTTAAGCCCGCATCGGAAACACACGGTATCCCTGGTAGCCCCCCGACCAGGCGGACGCCGGCGCTCCGGCTCTCTAGGGACTGTCGTCGGGGGCCCCTGGCTCCTCCTCTCCCTGGGGTAGTACACCTCTGAGGCAGTAAAAGCCTCAGCTAGCCTTAGAGCCTCCTCGCAGGTCTGTGGAGTATGCTGTCGGACCCAGTGCTGCGTCCGCTCTTCTAAATCGCTCTGGAACTGCTCCAGGACGATCTGGTCCACCAATGCCTCTTGGTCTTGCCCCGCCGGGCTCACCCACTTATCCAGCAGGTCCCGCAAAAGCTGCAACAGCACTCTCGGTTGTTTCGCTTCAGGTCCCTTCTTGGCCCGGAACTGACGCCAGTAGTGCTCGGGGTTAATCTCCAATTGGTACAGGATGGCTTCCTTCATGTGCTCGTAGTCTAGGGCATCATCCCTTGAGAGGGCCTGATAGGCGGCTTGGGCCTTACCAACTACTAAGGCTCCTAACTGGCTGGCCCAATATCTCTTGTCGAGCCCGGTTGCGAGGGTGTGCCGCTCAAAGGCCTCGATATACGCTTCCGGGTCATCATCCTTAGTCATTTTAGGCACTTTGAAGGAGGCCAAACTGTGCTGGAGCCAATCCTGTTGTCGGTCTAGCATTTGTTGCTGAGAATTCAGGATCTGGGTCAAAGCTTGCAGGTTCTGTCCGAGGACATCAGCGGGCCGATAGCCGTGGCCTGCATGTTGGCGAAGCTTGCAAGGTCGGGGGCCTCCATCATCCCACCGCTATCACCACGTTGTGCCCGCCTCTGCTCAAGGAGGCGTTCCTGGGCTGCCTTGGTGTGTGCCGCTAACTGGGTCTGCCCCGCTCCTGCGGGAGGGATCCCGCTTTCCGCGGACTCCAGTGCCAACACGCCTCTGGCGGGCACTCACGGGGCTCCAGCCTCCCCTACACCCTGGCCAACACCACCTTAGATAGCGGGTTCTTCAGTCCCTTAGCACTGGCCTGAGGACTATGCGTCCCGAGGCCCCGTTGCCCCTGTGGGCTTCCTCGCCTGCGTCCCTGCCGGATCTTCCTCCGGCTTCCTCGCCGGTAGACCC
>NW_005844015.1:13553-17175 GCF_000455745.1 Alligator sinensis | reverse complement strand
CGGGCTCCGGCGCTGGCTCCGCAGCTGCGATCCACGCGGCTGTGGCTCTCCTCGCCCTCGCCACTCCCGACGCCGCTGCTGTTTACCCTGCCTAAAGCGGAGACACCCCGCGGGTGCCTGCCTCCGGCCTCGGGGTTCCCTCCAGCTCCTGCGTCCTCTTGCGGCCCCTTTATGCTCTCGGGGCCGCGCTTTATTTCCGCCGGGTGGCGCCTCTCCCTGACGTCACTCGGCGCCAGCTGAATGTAAGTGCAGCTGATAAGCCGCGTGGGTGGTTTCTCGGCACGCGCACCGCCCCTGCCTTCAACTCCTGCAAGGGGTAAGTAGGTGTTTCCCCTGGGTTTGGACTGGGGTTTCCCTCTAACCCCGACGTCCCTGGGACAGTGGCAAACAACACATTAGACTAATTTAATGTGCAGTAAGTCCAGTGCACATGTAGATGATGATGTTTTACCGTTCATTATATTAGTCTAATGACTGGTAAATTTAGCGCCTCATGTAGGCATGCCCAGAAGGAAGTAATTTTCAGGTAAGAAATAAATAAGAGAAATGAGTACTGAGGGCATGTGTAGTTGAAACAGGGGCCTTAATTTAAAGTGGTGAGTTTTTAAAAGCACTGCTTCAATTTAGGGCCCTTTAAACCCCCATGGTGTGCACACACACCACTGGCTTATCTGCCTCTCTGGCAGCGGGGAGGGGAGGGAAAGGTGAGCTGCCAGTGCGGGGGAAGCAATCCCTGGGCTGTAGGGGTGCTGGTGCTTCCCTCCATGCTTCCCTCAGGTGGCACCCAGGAGGCACCACAGCTGTGGAGGGAAGCACCAGACCCCTGTGCAGGTCAGGCAGGCTCCAAGGGAGAAAAAAACCCATCAGGCTCGTTGCTGTTTTTTTTTTAACTTGGGCAGAGCCTGCCTTCCCGGCCTGTTGCCAGGCTGCCTGCAGAGCCCCTGAGCTGCACAGAGCCTGGTGCATTACACCGCCGAATTTGCTACAGTGGTTGGAATTACAGTGCAATATGCTGGCAACGCATGCAAACACCAACATCATTAAAACAGTGCAAAAGCATTTAACCTGCTTTAAAGTATCATGCACACCTGCCCCTCCTTTTGTCTACACACAGCCTGAGACACTAGCAGAAGGCCAAGTAGATTTGTACTTTATAGACTAACAAGAGTAGATATTTATATATAGCATAAGGTTTCATAAGCTGTAGCTCAGAGGCTAGACAACAGAGCATTGACCAGAGCCTGAGAACCTAGTAGAAAACCAACGTTCTAACACAGGAACTTTAGGCCAGTGCCCTGTGTCTCAGCTCCTTGAGTCATGTCATTTCATAGAATCATAAGAAAGTAGGGCAAGAAGGGACCTCAGAAGGTTATCTACTCCATTCCTAATCAAGGCAGGATCATCCCTGTCTAAACCAGGTTGTTTTGTCTAAAATGGTCTTTAAAAAATTGAGAACAAGCCCTCACAGGCAACTGCCAGGCATAATATCTGGAGCATAAAACAGATACCCTTTAACTTGCCATAGGTAAAGCAGGGGGATTGAGGACACTGTCCTGCCACTGCAAAGACAGGAAGTAGTTTATTAAGATATTAAGCCTGCGCTTTTTAAACAAATTATTTCTAGGACTTAGGCTTTCACATAAAAGTTTAAAAATATGATCCAAGCATAACTGATGAATTAGTATTCTAAATCAGTGGTTTTCAACCTTTTTTCCTTTGCAGACCCCCTAAAAAAATTTGAATGGAGGTTCAGACTCCCTTGGATATTTCAAATGGAAGTGCAGACCCTTTTGAATTTTAAGTGTGGATATTCACATGCTTTCAATTGATCATAGTCATCTTTTGCGGACCCCCAGGGATCCACAGACCACAGTTTGAAAACCACTGGTCTAAAGTAAGAGCTCTGAATTGTATGTTCTACTACATCAGAGGTGGGCAATTATTCTGGATGGAGGGCTGCTTACTGAGTTTTGGCAAGCTATCAAGGGCTGCTTGGCAGGCAGCCAGGGGCAGATAAATATTAATTTTCTAAATTTTTTAGGGGCCCCGTGGGCCACATTTTGCCCACCCCTGTGCTACATGCATCTCCAAGCCCCACTACTTTGGGGAGCCCCTATTAAGACTACTTTAAGAAAAAACTCTGTGTTAGGAGGAGAATGGTGAACAGTTCTGATTCATTTATCTAAGCAGAATCACCCTGGATGCTATGGTAAGAACTGCTGCAAACTCTGCTTCTTTCAGGCAGGGCAATAAGGAGACCCTATTACTATTGCTGTGTAACAGCTCTCATGTCAATGCCCCCAGGTCTCTGGAAGAGCAGACAAGAGTCTGCCACTTGAAGGGAGCATGAGTAGCAGTTATGGTGTCTTTATGGTTCTATTTGCCTTAATGGGGCTTCAGATTTAACACAGGGTCTTATTCCATATGTTTTATGTGGGACTCAGGCTTACAGTGAGCATAATGGAGTTCAGCTGCTTATTTAGAACTAAATGAGATTAAATTTTCAAGTACAGTGAATCATCAAGGTTGAAAACCCTAAACCCTAAAAATATAAATAAAATAGGCATGATTTTATTACCCATCTTCTGATAGTGCACAGCACTGAAGAAAGATCAACGAGACACAGCAGAAACAGGTAAATTGAGCTACTTCCTTTATAAAACAGCCACATGTGACATAAGGATACACTTTAGAGAAGCAAATGATACCTCAAAATTGTTTCATAGAACAGCTAGTCCTCGAGCCTGTGAAGGAGAAGCTATTCTCATCTTAATCCTGATTGGCATGGGAACAGAAACAACTATAGTTATCAAGTAATATAAATGGCATCCATTTCTTCAGATGAGGAATTAAACCATTAGGACTCTGAAACTAGAAACTGGACACTTAGAAAGGAAAAAAAAAGATAAGATCAAGAGTCCCTGGAGTCAGAAGTGAGAGGACTTGAAATATTTATATACAGCAGAGAGTCTACCATAATAGAACCATAGAGGGTGTGAGTACAATTATACAAAAAAAAGCAAAAAGAACAAAGGATGTGTTTTTTCTGCGTTCTGTATGAGGAGTGAGGGCAGGATGCAAGGAGGCCACCCTCCTCTTATCATCTGGTAAACAGATCAAGTTTAAAAAAGATTATTTGAGGCAAATAAGTAACCAAAAGAAAGTGCATGACCTCTGCACTCTCTAGTACCATAAGATCAAAATAGTGTTTAATAAAAATGAAAAAAAAAAAACTCCAAATGTAAACGTCAAGAAACATTTTTGGGAAACAAGCAATAGTTAATCTGAATTAATCTCAGTGCCAGAAGTCATTGCTTAGCCCAAGAATTTAGGATTAAAAAAAAATCCTAAACATTGATATGACTAATGGCCACTATAAGTGAACTGCCCAGGATTAGAAAAGAGAGAGAAAATGGGAAAGAGAACATGTGCACAATTTTCCTAAGGCAAGTCACTTCAGTCATTCCTAAGGCAGCTTTCTCTCTAATGTTTCCTTAATTTTCCTCTATCATCTTTGAGAGACAAGATGTTAGCCTAAACAGACTAGAGGGCAAAGGCTGTTAAAACACAGAACTGGATCATGGCACCACCCAGAATAAAGGTCATTCTGCTGTTTCTCCAC
>NW_005844015.1:0-13522 GCF_000455745.1 Alligator sinensis | reverse complement strand
TCCCCCCCTCAAAGCAACCCCCCCCCCCCCCCCCCCCACACACACACACCCAACACCCCCCACAACCAACCTAGGCATATTGGCTGTGTCATGCTTTAGATTTTTACTGAACATCCCTTTCAGTGTAAAACGTGTGCTTGCTCTCTTCCTCTCTCACCAAGCAAGATGTACAAATGGAATATAAAAACGGGCATTGTCCCTGTTCTCCTGATGTAGGGGATTCAAGCTAAGCTGTTCCTTATGTAGGTTATTAAAAAGAGTAATGGGGAAGCCATTGAAAGTAAACGGTGGATATTTTGGATAAGGGTAAAACTTTGCAATATTAAATGGAGAAATACAAATTTTTAGGACTCCTGATAACACTGCAAGAATTCTTATCAACTTTATGTACCCCTGTGGGGCCTGTATTCTTAACCTTTGCCAGTAGCAATTCTAAAATTATTTTAAAACTTTTAAAACCTTTATTTCTCTGGTTTTGATGCATCATCATGCCCTATTAGCATGGATCTCTGTATATTCCCATTAAAGCTAATTCATAGATTCATAGATTCACAGATGTAGGGTTGGAAGGGACCTTGTAGATCTTCTAGTCCAACCCCTTGCCCTGGGCAGGAGAGAAAACTGGACTCAGATGACCACAGCTAGGTAAATGTCAAGCCTCCTCTTAAAGACCCCCAAGGTAGGAGCCAGCACCACTTCCCTTGGAAGTTGGTTCCAGTTTCTAGCCATCCTGACTGTGAAGTAGTGCCTTCTAATGTCTAGTCTGAACCTACTCTCAAACAACTTATGGCCGTTATTCCTTGTTACTCTGGAAGGCACTTGGGGAACAAGCACTCACCAATCCCCGCTGGTCCCCCCTAGTAAGTTTATAGACAGCCACCAGGTCCCCTCTCAGCCTTCTCTTGCGAAGGCTGAACAGGTTAAGGTCCTGTAGCCTCTCCTCATAGGGTCTGCCATGCTGTCCCCGGATCACATGAGTGGCCCTCCTTTGGACCCTCTCAATGCTGTCCACATCCCTCCTGAAGTGCGGTGCCCAGAACTGGATGCAGTACTACAGCTGTGGCCTAACCAGTGTTGCAAAGAGGGGGAGAATCACCTCCTTGGCCCTGTTTCTGATGCATCTGTGGATGCAAGACAAGATACGGTTAGCCCTACTGACCGTGTCCTTGCATTGTCGGCCCATGTTCAACAATGACTCCAAGATCTCTTTCTGCCACCGTGCTTTCGAGAAGGGAGTTCCCCAGCCTATAGGTATGCTGCTGGTTCCTACTGCCTAAGTGCAGCTCCCTGCACTTGTCAGTATTGAATCCCATCATTTGCCCACCCCTGTAACCTGTCCAGGTCCCACTGTAATCTGTCCTTCCCTTCTAGCATGCCCACCTTACCCCAAATCTTGGTGTCATCATCAGAATACAGATGCAAGAGTGTTTACATGCTAACAGATTCCATTGCACAAACAAGGTCTATTTTTATATTTCTACTTTATTGCTAGATTTTTCTTTTCCTTTATTTTATATGTAATTCCAAATTGCATGCTTTTTTTTTTGCTAAATTTTGTTTGCTTTTAACCCTTGCATGTTTCCCCTTTATTTGAATTTACCATTTTAATATTATCAACTGCCTCAGTTTTTAAGCAATGGTTATTAAAACTTGATCCACATAAACTCTTAAGTATACGCTCTACTTTAGGCTTGCTAAACTGGGAGGCCAAGTTCAATTTTCTATAGTATTTCAGTCTTAAATGACTTCCTTTCCTTGTCTCTGTATTTATTTTTTTTCTTTGTTGTTTTGAGTATTCTTTTTGTTTTGCTTGCATACATATGAACCTAAAGTTATGAACACATGCTATTTTTAGCTTAGTTTTTTTTTTATTATTATTTACTTGGGAGATGCTGGGTGCTCAGCACTCCTGAAAATTAAATGTTTAAGTTTGATCCCACAAACACTTTACACAGGTGTAATAATGCATTCCCAGGGTAAAAGGGATTGAGCCCCTCAAGCCACAGAAGAACACTGATCATTGTCCCACAAGATCAATGGGTGGGATAACAGGCAACATGTGTTTTTCCTAATGAAGTGAATCAGCTGTGCTGGGACACATCTCAGCACAGCTGATCCACTTCATTTGGCAATGTCTGTTTCTAGCCTGAGGCTCTGAAATGGTATCAGGAGCTTAATTTAGGATTTTTTTTTTAATTTTAGCCATGGAATTAGCTAATTTAAAGTTGTTAAGATAAATTTTATAACTTTCTTAAATTATGACTTGATAAATTATGACTTGAATACAAGTCCTATCCTGCTGCAGAGTAAAAAAATCTGTAGTAGCACATGTATAAACACTGGAGAGGCTGGATGAGACACAAGGGTGCTTCAGTGCAGGGATTGCCTGCTGACTAGCTGCACCTTGAAGCACCATTGTGCTTCCGTCAGCCCCTATGCAGCACATTGAGCTTGGGTGGGGGAGCTCTAGAGCTTATTGCTGCACATTAACAGGCATGTGTAGACATGCCCTAGGAGCCTGTCATTATCAACAGGAAATGGCAAGGTAATCCATAACAGAACAGAGAAACGTTTTGCAAGTTTTCTCACTCAGATTAAACTACCTGTTTTAGAATTTTTTTGGCTATCCATATGTGAAATATGGTCAATATTATTAGCCAGTCCCAGGAAATAAAAGGTGCAGAAGAATAAGAGTACTCAGCTGGTCTAATAAAAGATATCACCTCTACTCAAAGAACCTTGCCTGCCTGAAGAATAAGAAAGGAATTAGTGGAATTCAGTCTGTGTTAGCCATAGAGAAAGTCAAATATAATGGAAGTGAGAAAGACAGATATATGATTAATTGTTTTAAAATGCATACCTTCTTTACTATTGTCTCAAAAGCACTCTCAGCAGAAAAATGCACGTCACAAAGTGAACTAAATAGAAAAAATGGATAACTATTGTACATTATAGTCATTATGTTTTCTCGCTTTGCTACTTATTTGCTTTTTGTTGTGATTATTGCTAGTTGAATACACAGATCCTTAGAGGAAATATATATACTAGTAGAAACCTATTATATATTGGCAGTGTTGAGGCAGTGGTGCTGTTACAAATTATCATTTCAAAACTTTCCCGAGTTAAGGCATGTTTAACATTAGTATGTCATAACTGTTTAAAGCACGGCTTGGTCTACTTAAGGCTAATCTAAAATTTTATTTTTGTAATATCCAGTTTTAAACCTAGTAGAAATTCTTTCCAATTCTAAGAATAAAAGTTCAAGGAAAACACTTGCTTTTAAGTAACTATTCTGTGTAGCATTTGAAACCCAAGTAGTACAGTACTTAAAAACCTGAAAGCAAGTCAACCTCAATTAGCAAAATTGACTGCACTGATTTTCATTATCTAAACTGATGTGTGCAAAAAGAAAATGCAGAATAAATTACAAGTAATTTGTCACTTTTAATAAGTTTTTGTTAACATATAGGAATGTTTACACCATCTCCCTTTTAAATCCCTGCTATTTGTAAATAAGTTAAGTGTTTTCTTAGAGTATGTTCTCCTCAGAAACTATCTAAAAATAAAATAAACTATGGTAGCTCATTAGCCTGTAAGACTAAATATTTGGTACTTGGAATAGCTGAGATTGAATTCTAAAAGATACTGGCTTGAATATATTGGGGTTTTTTCATTCTTTTATGGAAATAGGTCAGTGTCATTCATTTCAATGAGAGTTAGTAACATAAATCTTTTTTTTTTTAAGAATGGATTCTCTTTGCTTAAATAGGTAGCTCATTACCATAGCTCTCACTTTTGTAGTCTTGAACACCTGAGAGAAACAACTTTTCATATTCACTTTTCACAGTTATCAGTTAAAGTTGTGAAGAAAGCTAGTGGAGAATCAAGCTCATAGCATTTAAGCACCAAAGATAAGTTATTTATGTCTGTGAAACAGTTATGGCAGAGAGAGAGTTAAAACTCTTTCCAAAAGAACCTTTTGCTTCTGCTCTTGATAACAACTGATTAGAACTGCAAACAGTTGTCAGTCCCTGAGGTGTGGCAGATAACACCATAGGTATGAGAGAGGAGAGAGAGAAAAAGAAGACTAGATACTATAGGCATGACAGGCTGTATCCTTTTTTATTTTAGGATGTCTGATCCAAACATTTTGGGGACATGAACTTAAGTAAGCTAGCTTTCTTTGTTTGGCCCATAAGTAATATTCCTGTATTTTTTCCTTTTTAAAATAACTTTTGTTATTCTGGTCTTCAACTTACAGAAGGTATGCAGAGTATCAGTTTTGACTTGCCATGCTTTGACAAAGTTGTCATTTAATACTGGTATGTATTGTGACGTGGTTTTCTGAGAATCCTGACACTGATGCAAATTTGTAATAAGGTTATCCAATTTATCTACATCTCAGATTCTACATCTCAAAGTCATCACACAATTTCACAATTAATGTAGTGTGGGTCAAGATACAAAGATTGTTTATTGATAAAATAAAAAAATGTATTTTTCTTTGTTTAAGAGATGGATGGTAATGGCAATTGCAGTGAATTCCCTGATTGGATCTGAATATTGAGGTTAATTAATTTATTTGTTTATTCTGTTCAAAGCTGAAAGAGGACAGTATAGTGAGCCTTTTTATCCATATTCAGTCATTTATAGTAGGAAAAGAAAATGGAATTGATACGGGCATAAAAAAATCACTTGTCTTATAGCACATATAAATTAAATTAGCAAAATATGCATATTAGCACACTGTAGAGATAGAATGAATGTTTCTTGAGGCCCACATTACTGTTTACTCTTTTCCACTGTTACATTTGTTCTGCTGTTCTTTCCATTTGAGACAAATCAGAGACTAAGATATAGATACAATTAAGCCAGTAGAAGTTGTCCATTGTGATTAAGAAAGAGTGGTTGTAGGTGAGTCATACTGAAAGTTTTACATCGCAGTTCTGTAGCTGCTGTAAAAAAGATCTGGAAGCAGCAAGTGTAGGGAAAATAAGAGGAAGGAGAAGGTGGGGGTGGAAGGTTAACAAGGCATGATGATTTCTCCTCCATATTTAAAACTAACTGTTGGGCTCCTCTTGAAAGCATGGCTGCAGCCCTCTTCTAAAACTTTCTCTCTTTCCAACTAAGATTTTCTAGTTTATAGTCTGAAGTAACATGTACTTTTCAAATGCATCTAAAATGGATTTCATGTTATTTTAGATTAGTAAAAAGAATTGCTGACAAAAACACAAATTCTGAATCTGAAGCCATGTGTTTAATTCTTCACAAAAGTACACAATCTATTCATTCTATCGTCCAAACTGGAAACAAGCAGAATAGGAATGTAAAGGGGGTTTCTGTTGTCTTTCATAGTTACAGTACTGCTAAACTTATTTACAACTTTAATTTGACAAAATCTCTTCTAATAAATACAGCAGCCATGTCACTAAACAGTTATTCTCAGAACTTGAGCACGTGGAATCTATTTTCATCCTCTAATAAAGATGAAATAGTTTTGCCTTTGACTTCACTGGCAACAGGACAAAGCAATCAAAACTATTTGCTGAGATGGAATGAAATCCAAAAAGTATTTGCCATGAGGTCTCAGATTTATATTTAATTAACACTGTGATGTTGGGCAAATCAGTCTATGGACAATTTATGATTCTGTTTAATATTATAAATAGTCTGAATGTTTAGTCTCTTATAATTATCTTTACCATATTCTTTCCTCACTATTTACACAGAGAAGCAGGGGAAGGGTGCTTAAAAGTCTGCCTTGAAGTAAGACAGTTTTTAAAGACTACCAACAAGTTGCCTGGCCCTAATAGAATAATTGGGAATAACTACAGTCTGCATACATAGTTACAATCTGAATTTTCTCCAGTTTGTGTACAAGGGGCTAAGGTTTGAAGGAGTGAAACAAAAATTAAGCTTATGTTACATTCCTCCAAAATTAAACATGCTGAGATGATGAGCAGTTCAAAGGGGCATGAAGGAGAAGCTGTCTGGAGTTGGGGGGGGGCAGGGAGCTTGTAGCTGCAGAACAAACCAAAGCTAGAAGAACCTCACTACAGATGTTTGAATTTCACTTTGTGACTCAGAGGAGAAGCCTGATCTGAAGGAATGAAAGTCCTGGAGAAAGGACTAGTAGCCCAGAGAGCTCACTGACCCAAATCCCAAAGAAATGCTCTGGAGTGACACGGAAACTGAGATAAAGATTCAGAGACAAGTCGTTCTTATTTTGTTTAGGCCTATAAATTGTTAGTGATGTAAAAAGGACTGTTAGAATTCCTATTTAGAGTTGGTTCCTTTTTGCTACAGTGTAACCTGTCCCTCAAGAGGAGAGACAGACCCTCCCTATTGGCTGAAGAAGGGTGTTTGTGCCCAAAAGCTTGCATAGAACAACTTGCCAACTATTTAGTTGGTCTAACAAAAGATATCACATCTACCCAAAGAACCTTGTCAAACTATAAATGAGACTGTTCACAATACACAGAGCTGTAGGAAGAAGGTGCTTAAGCTTCCAGGCAGACAAGGTTCTTTGAATAGATTTGATATTTTTTATTAGACCAACTAAGTAGTTGGAAAAAAGTTCTTAGCAAGCTTTTGGGTGCAATCACCCTTCTTCAGGCATAGGAAGTCTCTGCTGTTTTGAGACTCCAAGGGATAAGAGAAGCTAAAAGTGTGAGGTATACAAGGGACTTACCCTTAAGCTCCCAGTGGCATTAGTTTCAGGGATAGGCAGTTGGGTTGCAAAACCTCAGTTATCTGTGTCTAGGTACCCTGAACCAAGACAGTGTTTGAAGTCTTCTGAGACTAAGAAAGCCAAAAACACACTAATCTATTTTGGGATCCAAACACAAGCAGCCTGGTATGTATCTAACAACCTATTTTATGGAAGCCTGGAGACACCCTCTTTGAATACTACATGATAGTTTAATTTATTCAGTTGATGTTATAATAAAATGTGTAGTTTTATTAACCAACCTTCTTTACACTCAAGAAGTCTTCAGTTCCCTATTCTAAGCTTCCTCTTCCAGCCACTCCATTTCCACAGCTCTGTGGCACAATCCTTGACGCAAGCAGTGTATTAATGCACTGTAGTGCTTATTAATGCATTGTAGTGCTGCATGTTGCACAGATTCTATTACTCCAATGCACACTGCACTGATGTATCCTTGTATAGACAATGCTAGAAAAACTAGGTGACACATCTCAGGCCGCCCAACTGCAGGCAAAATCAGTAATCCAATTAAATTAGTAGTTTATAGCTCCTAGGCCTCTGTTCAACACACTGAACTGAGGCAACTAGTCCTAGCTGCCTTTTGGAAACCAGTTTTCACTGAACTGATGCATTCCAAGGTGACTATAACATAGATCTAACTCACTGCAGCATAGTGTATGCATACCTGAGCTAACTTCAAACAAGTTGCTTAAGACCTCAGCTGGCTCAGGTACGTCTATGACAGCTGCTGTGACTGAACTGTAGACATACCCTCAGCCTCTATTGGCTTGACTTAAGTGCTGCAAGTCCCACCTGTAAGACAGTTGTCTTCCTTGTCAAGAATTTTTTTTTAAGTTTCTGTAAATGACCATTTTCTAAGATAGACTGGCTTTATTTGAAACTATTTGTCTAAAATCATAGCATAAATGTATCAACTAAGCCACAGTGTCTTTGATTGTTTCATCAGGCATATAAGGTATGTAGGGAGGAAATTATATTTTACTCATCTGTCCAAAAATATTAATATTCTGGCGTAAGTCAGACTTTGGCAAAATTGTTCAATAAGCGGGACCCTGCAGCAGTCATTATCTTAGCTTGACAGTGGATCTGACTTCCTGGTCACTTAGGAATTTTTCTTTTTGGCCCTTTCTCTGTGTCTTTTATGTAGATGTGTGAAATTTAGAGCCATCATGCCTTTAAGTTTTCCAGGCCTATTCCAGTTTCTCACTCAGGTTTAAAAAAACCCAACAACCTTGTCTGGCACTTTTGTGCTGCCAACTGTCTCCACCTAGGTTGTTGCTGTGTGCAGCTGTTACACCCTGCAGGCATCAGTTGATGGTGCTTGTGAACCTAGTTCCTAGCATCTAACTATAACAGTTTGTTCAACAGCTGTGCTTTCTTTGGTTCCCATGGTTCCAGCTGACAAAAGCTGACCCCTCCTGCATCTTAGCTCTTCTGTGTCATGGAATAGAAATGTCCTGCTACCAGTCCCTTTACATCCCGTCTTACAAATCCTTCCTGCAAGCCACCTCAACCCATGTTTCAGATTAGTCTCCACCAACTTTGTTTAGTTTCAGCTGTTCCAGTTATACCAAGAACAAGCCTCCCTGGTATTCATCTGCCCCCTTGCACTAGCCTAGCAACCTTCACCCTTACGACTCCCATCGATTAGAAGGAATGAAGGTATGGTCCTTATCTGCTATTGCTACTTCTGTAGACTCCCTCCCACTGCCCTGAGCCCGAATCTCCAGACTTTCCTCCAAGTACCTAGTTTCTCTTTGTCTGGACCTCTAACCAGTCTCCCAGATGCTGTCTCCCTTGGCCCAAGCAGAGCCCTGTGTCCCATTTCCTCTAGTCGAGGGTGGGCAATTATTTGGACCTGAGAGCCACATAGGGAGTTTTGATGAGTTGTTACAGGCTGGGTCAGCACCCCACTCTCCCAAACAACTCACCAAAGCTCCTAATGGGACTTTGGGTTGGGTGGGTGGGGAGCAGGACAGGCATGATCCGCTCTCTGCATGCTATGCTCTTGGTGGGGAGTGCGTTGCAGGAGGTGGCGGGGGGAGGGGGTGCTGCCTGGGGGCCAGCCATGGGTGAGGGGAAGAAGGGGGTGAGAGGGGTGCGCATACAGCAGAGCTTGCCTGGTCGGTGGCTGCCCTTGCAGTGCTCCACGTGGATGAGCCCCACCCAGGGCAGCCAATGCCATACTCCAGACCCATACCTGCCGGCCCCGGCCCCAGTCCCAGCTAGTGTGCAGCTTCTGGCAGGGCTGTTCCCAATGTGGCTGCAGCCGGCCAGGCTTCCATTGTCTCCGGGAAGCAAGGGGAGTGCAGCAGCACCAGGCCAGCTACAGACACACCAGGAACAGCTCCACCAGAAGCTGCACACTGGCTGGGGCTGGCAGAATTGTTCTGCTTCCCTTGCCTCCAGCTGTAGCTATTGGTACTGCCCCTGTGGTACTGCTCTGGGCGGGAAGCTTTAGCTGGGTGGCTTCTGCCCAACACATGGAGCTTTGGATCCAGCTCCCAGCTGCCTTCCACCTGCTTTGCCCACCTGGTGCAATGAGCAATCACCTGTGGGTGGGTGGAGTGGATGGAAGGCAAGCTGGATCCACCCAGCTGAAGCTATCTGCCCACCCACCCACCTGGATCAGTGCAGCAGGAGATGCAGCTGCAGCTGGAAGCAAGGGGAGAACAGCCCTGCTGGCCCTGGCCAGTGCACAGCTTCTGGTGGGGCTGTTCCTGGTGTGGCTGCAGCTGGCCGGGTGTTACTGTGCTCCTATCACCACCAGCGGGCACTCCTCCTGCAGGTGGGCAGGTGGGGAAGCTTCAACCCAGCTGCTTCTGTTGGAGGTGAGGGGAGCAGAGGAGCATCCGGCTGGCTGCAGCTGCACTGGGAATAACCCCACCAGAAGCTTTGCACTGGTTGGGGCTCGCAGAAGTCTTGTGCGGGCTGTCCCAGCCGGAGCAGATGGGGCTCAGCCCCATGTGGAGCACTGCGGGGGCAGCCGCAGGCCAGATCCAGCCAGTTGGTGGGCAAAATCTGGCCCATGGGCCAGATTTTGCCCATCTCTACTCTAGTCCTTAGGCAGCCCCTAGGTCCAACCCAAGTCCCTCCACTCTTTGATTCGTATCTCCTCTGACTGCACTTGTGAGCTGACCCCCCCATCCAGGGATGGATAGATGGGTGGGGAGGGGAAATGGTGCACTTGCATGCCCTGCCCTTTGACTCCTGCTTCACCCAAACTTTAAAACCAACTGTTTGGCCAGGCAGTGGTAGCAGCATTACTAGCCAGGCAGCGCTGAGGGAGTTACTTGCTTTCATGGCTCATTATCATCTACCTAACCCCTTCTAAATCTCTTTATTCTCCAAGTATTAATACCCCTCTCTTCTTTTTAATGTCCTTGATGTTCTACCCATCAAGCAGGCCTTTGTTCTGCTATTCTGCGGTCTAATAGCTGCTCCTGGTCATGCAGATCCTATTTCACAGCCCATAGACCGATATAAACACATTTAAAAAATGTTCTGTTTGATTTTGCTTCAGCATTATACCATGTAATCTAGCCCTAGGCCCCTTACCTATTAGTGAAGCTTCTAGCTCATTTTTCACTGGAGAAAACCATGTGTGGTGTTGTGTGTCACAATGCCCCTCAGCCGCCGCACTCCGACTCTTCAAAAGTCTGCATCTGCCTATGCCCCTGTCGCTGCTGTGGCTCAGAAGTGAGCCACCCTGCATTCTGGCTTCTCCCTGCTGCCCTGCCCTGATGTCCTTCATCTTCACTGCTCTGGGCCATCAGGCTCCAGGCCTGAGCGCCCCTGCCCCCCGCCCCCCATGCTCCTTGTCTCCTCAAGTCCCAAGTGTTTTCCAGAGACTGGGGGGGCTCTCTTCACTCCTCAGGGATTTTCTTAGTGGAAGACCAGGCTCTCTGGGAGCTCTTGGTGGAAATTAAAATTCATGTTTCACATGACAGCTGACGGTGTTGCAAGGTCTCCGGATTGGAATAGTTCATTTTTGTGCAAATAAGGCTCAGATAAAAGTAAATAACTAAACACTTATGCGTTTACTGGAGTTACTTTGTAGTAGTGCCATTGCACGGTTATTTTGTGATGCTTACTGCTCATTAGCCTAATGATACTGTGGAGTAGCATGGCGGTTAAAAACCATGCTAATCATGGCTGTTCCTAGGGTACAGCGAATCGGGGCGACCACCCCAGACCCTGCATTTCAACAACTGAGGGCTGTGGCAGAGGTGCCGCCTAGCTCCCATCCTGTGTTACAGGCTGGCCCGGAGCCTCTGTGAGGTTGCCAGGCATGGCAGCCCAGCTTGGGGAACCCCACCATGACAGCATCCCTGACCCAGCCCAGTGCAGCCCTCACCTCGGCTACCCTGCGCTGCAGGTGGCAGCACGCTCAGCGCCAGGGCCAGGACTGCCCCCTCCATCCTGCTCTGCAGCCTGTGTCTCCCAGCTCTCTTAAGGGGGTCCTACATAGGCCAATTTGCCCCAGGCCCCGTACCCTTCTAGGTGCTAATAGCCCCCGGCGCAGTGTTATTAGGCTAATACGTGGTAAGCATTACAAAATAACCATGTGACAGCACCACTGCGCTAACTCCAGTTACTGCGCATTGTGGAAGAAGAAAACCCCAGGCCTTAATTTCTGCTGATTTATTTCAGCTAGTACACTGCTTGCTAAATACTTGCTTTTCCCACCTGTTTTGCAATCTGCACTTTCTCCCGCCCTTTTCCCTTGTTGAGCTGAGTAGGCCTATGAGGTCAATAGGTCAAACCACAGTCTATGGCCTCTTGCAGCTTCCTGGTTCAAACCAGTTTTTCTTTGACTAGTTATCTTGTGTCATGTGACCTGAATTGAAACATACAAAAGGCTTGCTTCAATTGTCTGTTTGCGGGGGGCATGCGGGACTGATAAGAGGAAGCTCTGTCTTTCCGGTGCTCTCCCCAGCACCTGCTTGTATAATAAAGGTCTCTGACAACTTTGTGACCAAACAATAGAGTGAAGCCTGTTTCTTCCACAATTCTTGGTGCCGTGACTCGGATGGCAACGCCCGGCTGAGAGTAACGACAGGCTTGCGGACCATTCCCCTCTGAAACCCCAGGTGCCAAATCAAGGTAAGAGAATTTCTGAAATCTCTAAAGGGGTTATCGGTGGAGGACTGCCCGTGAGGGTCAGGGAAACCAGTTCGAGCTTACGCCATCCGAACTTTTGAAATACGAACTTGTCAGACACTCTAAAGGGTTTGTATGAAACCGGTTTACAATTAAAAGAGTAAAAGAAAAAGTCTAGACTAAGGAATATAGAAACCTGGGGTATAATGTGAGTGTTTTCCATGGTGTCGCTGACCAAGGCTGGGACTCAAGAAATATTCTTGAACCCCGTGCCTCAGTGCAAAAGTCCCTTTGTGTGAAAGAATATAAGCCATTGACCAGGTCTGAGATTAAGGTTGGGTCTAGCTGCCCCAAGGCTGTCTAGAAAGGCAGACTTGAAATCAAGGGGGCCCAACTGGAACCTCATGACCCAGTGGACAGGTTTATCCTTTCCCCATCCACGGAAGCTGTCCGGGTAACTGGCGGTTGATGTGACCAAATAACTGTTAGGACGCCACTTTGTGCGCTGCCCTTGGTTCAAAATTGGCACATCAAGTCCCTTACCCTCTTCCCTGTGTGAGTGCCCTGTGTGAATTGAGGGATGGGGGGCTCTGGGTCAAAGGATGTCCCAACCCCGCCAAAAGGAACCCCAGCAGGTTATATGTATGCACATTATGGTAAAAAATTGTGTAAGTTTTTAGATAAATGGAATTGGTATACCAGGAATAACCCTTCAAAACAATTTCCTTCAGAAGGCACTTTTGATCTTGATAAACTGATCCACCTCCGAAAACTTCTAGAGTCCCAAGGTAGCAAGACCGCTCAAACTCAATGGGATGTCTGTTTTGACTGGTATGAAGAAGGTAGTAAGAGGCAACAAGAATCCTGGGTAAGGAGTCTTAAGGACTCCCCAAAAAAACTAAAAGCAGAAATTAAGCAATTGAAAAATAGATACAGCCTTGGCCAGGCTAATCTTTCCTCAGTACCTCCTACCCCTTTATATCCCCAACTAACTCATGAGACCGAGACAGAGAACGAGTCTGTAGAAGATATTCTAGAGAGTACTTCTTGTTTGGCCCAACCACCACCTTACCCCAAATACCTTCCACCTGAATTGGAAACTCCACCTAGTAGTCTGGAGGGTACTTATGCAGGCTCATATTACCCTGTGGGTTTAAAGAAGATTTTCCCTAAAAAGGGCCCTATTATTCAAGTACCGTTGCGCCAACTACCAGGCGCACAAACTTGGTAACGGTACATGCCCCTTGGACACCTGGAGATTTAAGAAATCTAGTTAAAGAATTTCCTAACATCAGAGAAAAGCCCCAGAAGTTTAATGATGAGCTCCAAACCATTAAGTGTTACAACCCTACATGGTCTGATATGAACCAACTTTTGTGTGCCGTACTTCCTCCTGAAGTCCAAAAACACCTGACACATGAGGCAGACTGGCCACAGTGAGACCCTGGTCATGGGACAGATCTCGTAACTGCCCAGCACCATTTACTAGAAGCCATATCTGTCGTATGTCCTAAGAAAACTGAATGGGATAAAATGAATAATTGTAAAAGAATAAAGGAGAGTCTCCAGCAGACTATTTACAACAACAAACCCTGATTTCAAAGAAGAAATCCTTAAACAGGTACCCCCTGCCCTATGGTCACAGCATGCTAATCAAATTGGGCAAATACACACCGCTGAACCTGTTAA
>NW_005844014.1:20904-22224 GCF_000455745.1 Alligator sinensis | reverse complement strand
CCACTTGATTGCAAACCAGTCTCACAAATATTTATATGCGTGGACTATCAAGACCCCAGTTTTGCTTTAAGTATTGTAAAACATCTATTAAAAAAAAAATTGATCGTGATTGATCATCAGAAAAGATCATCTTTTCTTTATTTGCTGCAGCTAAAATCACTGTGTGGGCAAGAAACTAAATTATCCTTAGTACTTCTGGGATTATTGATAAAAAGGAAGACATGTTAGCAGGGCTGCTCCAAGCCCAGGGAAGCTGAGATGCAGATGAGAGCTCTAATTCTGCATCCGTCTGCAAAGGCATTGCCTGGGGCTGCTGCCCTGGTCGCTCACCTCAGTTATACTAGTGTAGAAAATGGAAAATCTGCATTTTTCTTTTCGTAAAAACATCTTTACTTGTCTGACAAACTGAAGAAATGTTATTACATGGAGAATAAAACTCTAAAACAATTCTTAATTGTAATTTATATTTCTGTTCCAAATATTCCTCTGCCTCAATACCCAAACTTTATTGAATTGAATATTTTACTTACTGTGGTCGTCTTAATGGTTTTGTCTTCGGTTTCCTACATTAGATCCTTGAACGCCAGGACGGTTTGGTTACTGACTGTCTTCTACCGTATCTAATCCCTTGTCCCCCTATCACTGCACTATTGAGATGCCAGGGGCACAGGTTTCACAGTCATCCACCCCTCACTCCATGAGAAAATGGAGAAGAGGAGATCAACATGATTTCTGTCTGAGAAAGGGCTCTAGGTGTAGCTCACATGGAGCCTTGCTGGAATAAAAGGACCGAAGCTTCAGCGCAGTGATTTTTCTATGCATCTTTCCTAAGAGCTCATGGGACTCGGTCCCTAGAGCCTTGCACAGCTCACAAGCAGAGGCCAGGGACAAACACCCCTGGATTCACTGATTAGACATGGATTCACCGAGTCACTGGAATAGACTCTCCCCGAGGTGGTGCAAGCACCAGCTCTGATCACCTTTAAGAAACATTTGGATGCTTATCATGCTGGGATCCTTTGCCCCTAGCTTTGCCCCTTGGGCAAGGGGCAGGACCCGATGATCTGACAAGGTCCCTTGCAGCCCTAATGTCTATGAAATCTGTAATTTTGAAGCCAAGAAGGACTGTCATGATTCTTTCATTTGACCTATTGCTGATCACACGTCAGAGGATTTCACTCTGGCTTCTAACTTAGGCCGTGTCTATCAGTGGGCCAGTGTTTCTGGGCTTTGCTAATAGCCGCATGGGGCTGGTAAGGATTTTTCCTCCCTCCCGTTGCTACAAGAGTCGGGCTTCACCTCACCCCACAACCCTGCTTT
>NW_005844014.1:20361-20880 GCF_000455745.1 Alligator sinensis | reverse complement strand
ACCCCTGCTTCTCTCACAAGCAGTCAGTACTGGCTGCTAATTGGCAGTATTTAGCCACACCTAAAAGGTCTACCCTCCCTGCCCCTGGGCCACTCATAGTCATGCCAGTCACCACGTTTGGGAGCAAGAGGGCATTTTACTGCAAAGTCGGTTTGGTGGAGACTTGTGGGGAGACGGGGGTCCTTGCTCTGTACTACAGGGCATGGCTGCCTTACGTGCATCCCCTGAAGTTGTTTTAAACCTCTTGCAGCAGCTGGACACAGACAGTCTTCATCTCCCTCTCTTACCTCTGGCAGATTTCAGTGGTTTTAGTGTCTGCGGGCAATATACTTTGTAGTGGTGTGACAGGGTGTCTGCATGGTTTTAAAACCAGTTTAAATAAGGTTACATATGTGATAGTTTGGATAGGGAAGATGCTGCCTTGAGCAGGAGGCTGGACCTCCCTGCAGAGGTGCTTCCAGTCCTACGTTTGTGCTACTCTGTGATTTCTCACATTTGACTTGTACATGGGACCATCCC
>NW_005844014.1:15838-17073 GCF_000455745.1 Alligator sinensis | reverse complement strand
GTCCCTTGGCCAAATTCAAGAGGAGGTTGGATGATCACCTGTCTGGGGTCTTGTGAACCCAGCATTCATCCCTGCCTGTGGCAGGGTGTCAGGCGAGATGATCTGTTCAGGTCCCTCCTGCCCCTACCTACTAGGAAACTATGAAAATGTGTGTCCATATCAGTCAAAACAATCCAATTCCTTACTCTGAAAATTGCCGTTTTGAGTGTCAATTCTGGACAGTTTTCTAAATTGCTAGCAATATTTTCATGGAGAATAAACTTTTTCTTCTACTTTTTTTTGTTAGAAACTTTTTTCACTGGGGAATGTTGATTATTCTGTCTGATTTGAAAGCAAAACACAGTTCATATTTTGCAGGATTTGGGGGGGAACAGCAATCTCAATTTCCATGGAGTTGTACAGTACCAGATTTGGGTCTCCACCGAGTTTGCTGCTTCATCATTTCTAAGAAAGGCCATGCTCCTGGAATTAGTGGACTTCATAGGATAGGCTGCTTGTTGGAAGGGATAATGGATTGAGGGACTGGCGGCTTGAAAGCCATTTTGGCTTGACATAATTAAATCACCTTCCAAAATCCCCAGGCTCACCTATCTACTGTTTCCAGGTGGTGAAATAGAAGGACAACCTAAATCCAGCATCACGACAGTCATGATTTGTATAGAAGCTCAAGTGAGTAGACACTTAGAAGAAATCATTTCCAACCCTTCAGCATGGTGTGGAAGACCATTAGCTCCCTTGCAAAACCTGTACAAGGAAATCATGATTAAGACTCCCAGCACCAGAGTGATCACTGACATCTCCTACCTAAAAACTATTATCACTACCCTTTAAACATTCTCCTACCCTCCTTCCAGATCCCAGATAGGCGAACCTCAAGAAAATATTGTAACACATAAAGGAGAAAGATCTCACGATATTCTCCAAGAGGCATTTTTTGAGATATAGAAGTTATGTACAAGATGTTGCAATAGTGCAGTAACAAATGACACTATCAGCATCAAAGCTGAATTTCGACAGACACCAAGACAGTAGCTAGGGCTGAGCAGCATCTTAGAGACTAACTAGTTCAGGGAGACATAAGCTTCAAATTAAATACAGAGATTATTTTAAATAGTGTAGTGCTAAAGCAACAAAATGGGAATCGGTGGAATTAATTTGTATTAATAACACAGTTGGTTGTTTCTATAAAGATGTTCAGTGGAACCACAGTCACTGGAGAATAACTGACATCTTTG
>NW_005844014.1:12240-14693 GCF_000455745.1 Alligator sinensis | reverse complement strand
CAGGTGGAAACTGCTTTATGCCGGCCCTGCTCAGAGGGGAGTCTCAGTACAGTAGTGAATATCTGAATATAAGACACAAATATAAACGCGATGCAACCAGCACTTAAACATACACCAAAGATAATAATCTGAATTTCACTAGTAAACACCTCCGAGCCAGAGATCCTAAGGAGCCGAGGGATTTCACAGAAGAACTGGTTGACGATGTTGGAGTGGCAGAAGGGCAGCCTAAAGGTGTTCCCCGTGTGCAGGGCAGAGTTCAGAAGAGCCGCGCTCCAGGCCGCAGCTGCCATTAGCAGACAAGCTCTCCTGTTCATCACTGTCGCATAGTGCAGTGGTTTGCAGATGGCGATGTATCGGTCATAAGCCATGACGGTGAGGACGAAGAGGTCTGCTGTAATGAAGAAGAGGAAGAGAAAAACTTGGGTGACGCATCCAGAATAGGAAATCAGCCTGGTGTTCAGTATGGCATTGGCAGTGGATTTGGGGACAATGACAGAGATGGATCCGATGTCGAGGATGGACAGGTTGAGGAGGAAGAAGTACATCGGGGTGTGGAGGTGGCTGTCAACGGCTATGAGCATGATAACAAGGAGATTGCCAATCAGGGCTGCCCGGTATATTGTTAGGAAAGTGGCCAAGTGCAAGATGTGCAATCCCAGGGCATCGGAGAACCCCAGGAGCAGGAACTCAGTCACCGCGGTGCAATTGGACGTCATCATCCACAGTGCCTTTTGGGATGCCTGTGGAGGGAAAGGGAATGACTGTGTCAGGACAAGAGGAAGAAAGACAAAAAGAACCACATTTCTTATCCATAGTTTTCTATGACTTGAGTTTTTTTGGAGGTCTGCTGTATTTTCTGTTCAAAGGGAGTTATGTGATAAAAATCAGGGTTCCCAAAGTGACAATATTTTTCACGATACTTTAAAAAAAATCAGATTATAGAGGCATTGCAGCCAAAAAGCAAACAGGTAAAGTATTTTATCAGAACTTTTGCAGACACCTTGTATGAGCACTAGTGAGTGGCAGTGATATTTCCCACGTCTGTGAAAGTGGAGAAGTTGTCAGTGCACTGTCACACTGGGATAAACTGCTCCAGCTCCTTTCTAGTCCAAGAGGCCACGTCCGTTCACGTGAGGTGCAGGTCCATTGCAAGTCCATGTGACTTGGGAAAAGGAAATAATTAGAACCCCAGATCCTATCATTTCATCAATGTCGGTGCCTGAATCTTACCCATGGGCATCTGAGCATGAAATTATGAAATCAAAAAGGTCATCCCATAGTATTTCCATTTTCCTAGGGACATAGAGCCTAGACACAGCCAGCATCTTATGGTCTAAGTCATTTGGAAAGATTGCAATCAAATGGCTGGCCGGATGTGCACAAGGCTGTGTGTTCAAACTGGCTTCAAGTCTCAGAAATATATATAAGCATGGGCTGTCAACGTCCCTGCATGGCCTCTATATTTTGTAAGTCATGTATTTCAAAGATATTTGACCTTTTCTTTATTAGTTTATTCTGAAAATCTTCAATGGCCAGCAAACTAGATGACACTTGGCACTTCAGGGGTTGCTGGTAAAGAGGGAGACATGCTAGCAGGGCAGCTCCAAGCCGAGGGCAGGTTGTGATGTACAGGGCATGGGCTGCTGCCCTGCTTCCCCGCTCACTTACATTACTGTAGAATAGGTAAACATTTGAGGACAGCAGTCTGCTATTTTTCATGAGAATATTTCTCTGCTTACTTTTTCTAACAACTGTAGAGATGTTATCAAATGGAGAATAAAGTTCTGAAATCATTTTTAATAATTCATTATAATTTCTATAAAATTTCCTCTCTATTAAAATCCAAACATTATAGAATTGAATAAATTACTTACTGTGTTTGTTGTAATGTTTTTGTCTTCAGTTTCCCACACTAAATCCTAGGGCAGCTTGATTACTGACCATCTACTCCTGCCTCCAATCTCTTGTGCCCCCATCACTGTGCTATCTAGATGCCAGGGGTGCAGGTTTCTCGGGGGCGTGCACTCCTCGCTGTGTAGGAGAACTGAGAGGAGTTGATCCAAAATGATGACTCCCTGAAGAAGAGCTGGGCGTGCAGCTGCCTTGGAGCTGTACTGCAATGAAGGGACTGACTCGCAGTCAGCGAGTTGTCTATGAATATGTTGGGAGGTCTCGTGGGACTGTTTCCCTAGAGCCCTGCACAGCTCAGAAGCAGGGTCCATGGGCAAACATGCTGGATTCACAGATATTGAAGCCAGAAGGACTGTCCAGAGCCTCCAATTGGACCTACTGCTGACCACATGTCAGAGGATCTCGCTTTGGCTTGTAACAGGCTGTGTCCATCAGCAGGCCAATGTGGCTAGGCTTTGCAATGTTGGGTTGGAAATAATTTTTCCCCTCTCTGGGTGCTAACAGGGTCAGGACCCCCCTCGCCCGACAGCCCTGCCTTC
>NW_005844014.1:2361-12167 GCF_000455745.1 Alligator sinensis | reverse complement strand
CCTGCCAATCACCACATTTGGGAGCAGGAAGGAAGTTTACTGTACAGACACATGGGTAGAGACCTGTGGGAGATGAGCGTCCTTTCTGTGTAATGGGGTGGAGTGGGCTGGTGACTTATTTCTATATCCTGAAAGTGATTAAAAACACTTGCAGGAGCAGGATGCTGACAGTCTTCATCTCCCTCTTTTCCCTGCAGGAAATTTTGGTAGTTTTAGTGACTGTGGGCACTATCCCTTGTAGTGGTGTGACAGGGTGTCTGCATTGTTTTAGAAACAGTTTAAACAAGGTTTCATAAAGGATAGCTTGTATAGGTAAGATGATGCATTGACTTGGGGGATGATCTCCAGAGCTGCTTCCAGTCCTACTTTTGTATTAGTCTGTGATTTATCACTGTTGCCTTGTACATGGGACCATCCCCTTGTCAGCTCCCAGGTTTGGACTCTAAAATGAACACCATCTGGACCCCCAGGGAAGTCTTAGTCAGAGTCCTATCTGCTCTTTCTTCCTAAGTACTGCAATGGAGGACAGCACACATGTCCAGGAGGGTGCAGGGATAGAAAGAGAGGGACCAATGACACAGTAGCATGTGGTAGATGAGCAGATGAGGCTGACACATACTGACCTTAGTGTGGGGGAAAAGTGCAATGATTTCCACATACATGTTAACGTTGGAGATGTGAAGGAATGGGGCAAGGGCCAGAGGGAAGCAGGACAAAGGGGAGTAGAGACGGGGAGAAGAGAGAGAATCCAAAACACCAATAAAGTAGGTTCAGATTCGTTATCAGGAGAACGTCTTCACTGATGGACCAATGGGGCAGTGGACTAGACTGATTAGGGATGTTGTACAATCTCCATCACTGGAGGTGTTCAAGGGGATGGATTAGCATTGGTCAGGCAAGATCTAGGAATAGCTACATCCATGTTCTTCTCTGGTTATTTTCAATTGCTCTGGTCATTGCTGTTTTCTGGCTGGGATAAGGAAGGATTTTCTCCCCACTCCTTTTGCTACATGTGTCATGGGGTGGAGGCTTTCTTCTACCTTTAAAATCATTGGGTGGTAACTGAAATCAAGGTTGAGGATTTTGACTGATATGCCAAAGCTCCTGTCAGACTAAACCCCCAAGATCATGAGCTAGAGAGTCTGCCCCACCACTCAAGCTCAGACAAAACCCCACACTTGGGATGAGGAAGGAATTTCAATTTATGGTTAGATCGGTAAGAACCAGGTTTCCCTCCATCCCCCACCCCTTCTTTCATGTTTATCTGGCACCCAGTATCAAGTGGAGTGGCTACAGGGGTTGGGTCCATAACCAGTTTATTTTCAATATCGTTGTCAACAACTGGGAAGATGCAATACAGCGCACCCTCAGCAAGTCTGCAGGTGACACCAAGCTGGGGGAAGTAATAGATACGCTTGAGGGCAGGGCTATGATTCAGAGACACCTTGACAAATTGGAGGATTAGACCAAACAATCTCATGAGGTTCAGTAACAAGAAGTGCAAAATCCTGCACGTAGCAAGGAACAATCCTATGCACTGGTACAGACCGGGGCCTGCCTGGCTAAGTAGCAAGACCTAGGGGTTAAAGTGAATCAGAAGGTGAATATGAGCCAATGCTGTGCCTTGTTGCAAAGAAGACCAATGGTAATTGTGCTGCATTAGCAGGAGCATAACCAGAAGATCAAAGGAAGTGATTCTTCCCCCATGTTTGGCACTGGTGAGAGCACATCTGGAGTACTGTGTCCAGCTTTGGGCCTCCCAATACTGAAAGGATGCAGACAGACTGGAGAGAGTCTACTGGAGGGCAGGAAAAATTGTTAAGGGGCCAGGTTACATGAGTTATGAGGAGAGGCTGAAGGAACTGGGCTTATTTATTTTGGAAAGAGAAGACGAAGATGATGTTTAATAGCAGCCTGCAACTCCCTCAGGGGTGGTTATGAAGAAGATGGAGCAGCATTGTTCTCCATGTTAGCAGATGATTCAACAAGGAGCAATGGTCTCAAGTTCAGTTTAGATATTAGGAAAAAAAAAAAAAAAACATCTTATCAGGAGGGTGGTAAAGCACTGGAACAGGCTACCCAGAGGGGTGGTAGAAGCTCCAGCCTTGGAGGTTTTGAACACCCAGGTAGACAAAGCCTTGAGTGACATGATTAAGTTTATAGCTGCTTTGAGGAGTGTGTTGGACTAGGTGGACTAGGCCCTGCTTTGAGGAGTGTGTTGGACTAGGTGATCTCCTGAGGTCCATTCCAACCCTTATTTTATATCACCCTAAGATTAATCATTGTTTTAGAGCAGTTTTAGCTACAGAGAAAACATCCCTCAGAGTTTTACAACACCACTCCTCTCATAAAATGATAGAAGCATAGAAAATTAGGGATAGGAGGGACTTCAGGGTGTCATCTAGTCCAGCATTGGGTATTGGCTGAAATCAAGGTTGGGGATTTTGAATGATGTGCCGAACCAAGATCATAAACTAGAGATTCTTCCCCCACCACTCTGGGTCACACAAATCCCTATACCTGCAGTCAAAGACAGACTGTCTCCAGTTGGCTCATGCCAATCATGGCTTGGTCTAGCCCAGTCTTAAGAACCTCCAAAGAAGGAGATTGTGCCACCTCTTGGCCTTTCAGCTCAACGTAGACTTCTCCTTGCTTGTTTCTTGTGTGAAAATCGTGTTGCCTGAACTAGTTTCAAAGGAGTCGCTATCACTCAAAATAATCCTATCCATTCCTTTCAAAATTCCCTTTTGGGTGTCAATTCTGGACAGTTACCTAAACTCTCAGGAGTAATTAAGTGGAGGTGATATTTTTCTTCTTTTTTTTTTTTCTTTTGGAGGATGCTGTCCTCTGGGGCATTCTGGGAAATGTGGATTATTCTTTCTGATTTGAAAGAAAAACACATTTCATACCTTGCCAGATCTCCCTAGGAATACAAGTCCCAATTTTGATACAATTGTACAGTAACAGATTGTGGTCTTTACTGTGTTTCCTTTTACATCCATTCTAAACAAGGTCACACTATGTGCATTATTGGAGCTTGCCACGGCGGGGTCCTAAAGGAGGGCCGTGATCTCCTAGACGCCCCCTCTTCCATGCTTGGGAGGCTGCCTCACGTCTTCTTGGACACAGTCTGATGTACGCTCTAATCCTGTAGACTCGTGGACCCCTCGTGGGTCTTGTCCTGCCAATGGGTGCTTCAGAGCACCCTAGTTTTATGAGCTATGTGTGGCTCCAACCACCCCTGATACCACGCCCCAAGCCTCACAGATGGGATAGACATTCGTCTGTCTCTATAGATACACCGCCCATCTCTCGGGCCTCCTCTGTACACTCGCCCACTCTTTGGGGCCTCCTGTGCCCACTATGGGCCTTCTCAATCAAACCGCCCACTTCTAGGGCTCTCTGTGGCCGCACTGGGCCTTCTCAGTCTGACCGCCCTCTCTGGGGGTGCTCCTCTAATGCTGCCCCTCTCCCAGGGCTCTCAGCGCCCACTCTGGGCCGTCTCTGTAACGCTGCCCCTCTCCTGGGGCACTCGGTACCAGCACCCCTTTCCTGGGGACCTGTCTATAATGCTGCCCCTCTCCTGGGGACTTCTGTGTCCACTCTGGGACTTCTTGGCTATGCCACCTGACCCTCGGGCCCACCGCACTGCTACCCCCTTTCTCCAGTGCTCACCGCACCCCTACCCCCTCTCGCCGGGGTTTACCGCAGGACTTCGCTCTTCTTTGGGGTTTACCACAGTACTCTGCCTTCCACAGGGGCTCGCCACATCCACCCTGGGGCTTCTCAGTAGTACCCCTTCTCTGGGGCTTGCCACACCCGCACTGGGGCTTCTCAGAAGTGCGAACCCCTTTCTGGGGCTCGCTGTGCCCAACTTCGGCTACTAAATATGGTCCCCTCTCTGGGGCTCACCACACCCACACCTGGACTTCTCAAAAGTGCCCCTCTCTAGGGCTGGGGTCTATACACCCCGTATGCTGCGCCCTCCTGGGCGCCGGGGTCCTCACGCTCCTCTGTGAGGCCCCTTTAAGGATACTGCGCCCTCACTGGTGCTGGGGTCCCCACGCCACTGTGGGTTCCCCCCTGAGAACGCTGCGCCTGCACTGGCGCTGGGGCCCCCACACCACTGTGGGTCTCTCCTGAGTAAGCTGTGCCCTCCCTGGCGCCGGGCGTCCCCCACCGCTGGGGGTTCCCCCTGAGGCCTCCTCCAACCCCTTATAGCCTCACCCTAGCCACCGGTGTAATACGTAACAACACAAACTCGAGCCTCCTGGCTATAACTCAAACACACGCCCTCTGGCTATAACAACAGAAGCCGCCTGGCTATAACTTAGCATCATTGCTCACGCCTCCAGAGCTATCATGAGCTGTACTTGCAATCAGGCTTCTTCCCACATCCTGGCTGCAGGGATGCTCCTGCCAGGGAGCTCCTGCCTCTCTAGCTGCTGGCAGAGAACTGGCAGCCTGGCCTCAGCCCTGGGCTTTATGAGGACCAAGCACTGCCCCCTCCGGTCAGCTGACTTCCTGGTTGCCCCAGGCAACCCGTAGCTGTGCTCATTATGTCCTGCCAGGGCTCTCTCCCTGGCAGTTTCCACTCTCTAGGAGCAGAGCACCGAGGTGCCCTGCGACAGAGCTCTTGGCATAGGCTGCTTGTTGGAAAGGTGAAAATATCCGCTACCGGTCCTGAAAGGATTTAGGGACTAGCAGCGTGAACGTCATTGGGGCTTGACTTACTTAAACCTGGGGATGTTGGCAGCTGATTTAAGTACCTACAGCTTCCCTATAGTGGAATAAAGCAACAACTAGTATCCAGCATCAAGGCTGTCATGACGTGCACAGGAGCTCTAGTGTGTACACGCTTACTACAAATCATTTCCATCTCTTTAGGGTTGAGTGGAGGAAAACCCTCAGTGCTCTCTTACTCTCTTACTAGCAACCCTTTTTCTTGGAACAACATCCCAGGCTTGAAAAAGCCAAAGCCCTGCATGTAGGAAGGAACAATCCCATGCATCAATACAGACTGGGGACTGACTGGCTAAGCAGCAGCTCTGCAGAAAAGGACCCGGGGTTACAGTTGACAGGGAGATGAATATGAGCCAACAGCGTGCCCTTGCTGGCAAGACAACTAATAGCATAGTGTGCTGCATTAGTAGGAACGCAGCCAGCAGACTGAGGGAAGTGATTACTCCCCTCAGTTCAGCACTGGTGAGGCCACATCTAGAGTACTGTGACCAGTTTTGGGACTCCCATTACAGACAGGTGAAATACAAGGACAACCTAAATCCAGCATCACTACAGTCATGACGTGTACAGAAGCACAGGTGTGTAGACACTGACAAGAAATCATTCCCATCCCTTCAGCATTGTATGAAGGAAAACGCACAGCTCTACTGGAAAACCCATAGGAGGAAAGCATGACTGCAAGAACAAGCACCAAAATAATCACTGACAACTCCTATCTCAAACCCATGATCACTCCGCTTTCAAACAGTGTCACACACTCGTTCCGCATCCCAAATAATCAACCTTCAAGAAAACTTTCTAACTCAGAAAGGAGAAAGAGCCAATGATTTTTTTCAATGGGGATTGTTAGAGATAATGAAGGTATGTACAAGCTGTGGCAATAGTGCGGTAACAAATGACAACATCAGCATCAAAGATAAAATTTAACAGATACAAAAACATTAGCTAGGGCAGAGCGGTATCAGAGACTAACGAATGCAGGGAGATACAAGCTAAAAATTAGACAGAGAAGTTATTTGAAATGGTGTAAAACTAAAAAAATAAAACTGACATTAGTTCAGTTAATCTGTATCAATAACACAAATGATTGTTTCAATAAAAACGTTCACTGAAACCACAGTCATTAGAGAATAGTAGAGATCTTCTTCTGAATAAACTACTTCCATCTCAGCAGTTTCCACAGAGCTGCTTTGATGTCCTTGTTTTTCATGCTATAGATGACCAGATTCATCATTGGTGGGATCATAGAATAGAGAACAGACACCACGAGGTCCAGAGCTGATGGGGACCCAGAAGTGGGCTTCACATAAGCAATCATCCCAGTGCTTCCCAGCAAGGTGACAACAATGAGGTGGGGAAGACAGGTGGAAACTGCTTTGTGCCAGCCCTGCTCAGAGGGGATTCTCAGTACAGTAGTGAATATCTGAATATAAGACACAAAAATAAACGCAATGCAACTAAGACCTAAACATGCACCAAAGATAAAAATCTGAATTTCACTAGTAAACACCTCCGAGCCAGAGATCCTAAGGAGCTGGGGGATTTCACAGAAGAACTGGTTGACGATGTTGGAGTGGCAGAAGGGCAGCCTAAAGGTGTTCCCCGTGTGCAGGGCAGAGTTCAGAAGAGCAGCGCTCCAGGCCATGGCTGCCATTAACAGACAAGCTCTCCTGTTCATCACTGTCACACAGTGCAGTGGTTTGCAGATGGTGATGTATCGGTCGTAAGCCATGATGGTGAGGATGAAGAGGTCTGCTGGAATGAAAAAGACGACGAGAAAAACTTGCATGACACATCCCGAGTAGGAAATCAGCCTGGTGTTCAGTATGGCATTGGCCATGGATTTGGGGACAATGACAGAGATGGATCCGATGTCGAGGATGGACAGATTGAGGAGGAAAAAGTACATCGGGGTATGGAGGTGGCTGTCAACGGCTATGAGCGTGATAACAAGGAGATTGCCAATCAGGGCTGCCAGGTATATTATTAGAAAAGTGGCCAAGTGCAAGATCTGCAATCCCAGGGCATCGGAGAACCCCAGGAGCAGGAACTCAGTCACCGCGGTGCAATTGGACGTCATCATCCACAGTGCCTTTTGGGATGCCTGTGGAGGGAAAGGGAACGACTGTGTCAGGAGAAGAGGAAGTAGGAGAAAAAACACCATTTTCCTGGCCACAATTCTCCGTGACTTGACTGTTTTAGATGTCCACCTGATTTTCAGTTGAAATGGAGTTTTCTGATAGAAAACAGGATTCCTTAAATGACATTATTTTTCAAGATACATTTTAATTTTTTTTTCCCTGATAATTGTGGCATTTCATTGAAAAATTGGACAGGAAAGATATTTTATCAGAGATTTGGCAGACATCTTGTCTCTGCCACTCACTAGTGCTCACACATTTCCCACGTCTGTGAAAGTGGAGAAGGTGTCAGTGCACTGTCACACTGGCATAAACTGGCCTAGCTCCTTTCTAGTCCAAGGGGTCCTGTCCGTTCACATCGAGTGCAGGTACATTGCAAGTCCATGTGATGTGGGAAAAGGGAATAATTACAGCCCCAGATCCTATCATTTCATGAATATTGGTGCCTAAATCTTACCCACTGGCAGCTGAGCATGATATTATGAAGTCATAAATTTCATCCCATAGTATTTCCATTTTCCTAGGACATAGAGCTTAAGATGCTGGCTGTGTCCAGGTTCTAAATTCACCTGGGAAGATTGCAATCAAATGGCTGGCAGGATGTGCACAAGATTGTGTGTTCAAAAAGGCTTCAAATCTCAGAAATATATATAAGCATGGGCTGTCAACATCCCTGCATGGTCTGTACATTTCCTAAGTCATGTATTTCAAAGATATTTGACCTTTTCTTTATGTGTTTAGTCTGAAAATCTCCAGTGGCCAGCAAACTAGATGACTCTTGGCACTTCAGGGGTTACTGATAAAGATGGAGACATGCTAGCAGGGCAGCTCCAAGCCCAGGGAAGTTGGGATGCACAGGGCAGCTCTGCCTGCCATGCTGCCGACCTGTGGTCATGGCTATTTCCCCCCTCCACAAAGGCAGTGCCTTGGGCTGACTCCCTGCTTCCCCGCTCTGTTACACTGCTGTAGAAATGGTAAACATTTCAGGACAGAAATCTGCTACTGTTCATGCGAGTATTTCTATGCTTACTGTAGAGATGTTATCAAATGGAGAATACATTTCTGAAATAATTTTAAATATAATTCATTATAATTTTTATGAAAGATCCTCTCTATTAAAACCCAAACATTATGGAATTGAATACGTTACTTACTGCACTCGTTTTAATGGTTTTGTCTTCAGTTTCCTATGTTAAATCCTTGAATGCCAGGGCAGTTTGATTGTAGACCTCTTCCCTCCCATCTCTTGTGCCCCCATCACTGTGCTATCTAGATGCCAGGGGTACAGGTTTCTCAGGGTCCTGCACTCCTCACTCTGCAGGAGAACTGAGAGGAGTTGATCCAAAACGACGAGTCCCTGAAGAAGAGCTGGGTGTGTAATTACTTCAAGCTTTACTGCAATGAGGGGACTGAAGACGCAGTCAGTGAGTTGTCTATGTATACGTTGGGAGGTCTTGTGGGACTGTTTCCCTAGAGCCCTGCACAGCTCAGAAGCAAAGCCCATGGGCAAACACGCAGGATTCACAGATATTGAAGCCAGAAGGACTGTCCATAGTCTCCCATTGGACCTACTGCTGACCACTTGTCAGAGGATCTCGCTGTGGCTTGTAACAGGCTGCGTCTATCATGGGGCCGATGTTTCTGGGCTTTGCTAGTCGCAATGTGGGGACGGGGGGAATTATTTCCCCTCCTGATGCTAAGGGTGTGAGGGTCCCCATCTCCCTACAACCCTGCCTTCTTCAGCAGCCCTGGGTGTTGACTGCAGCCCAGGCTAAAGAGTTTTCCTTTCCACCCATGGACCTGCCAATCACCACATTTGGGAGCAGGAAGGAAGTTTACCGCAGAGTCCAGTGGGTCGAGACTTGTGGGTGACGAGGGTCCTTTCTCTGTAATGGGGTGGGAGTGCTGTCTTCTTGGTATATCCTGAATGTATTTAAAAACACTTGCACGAGCAGGATGCTGACAGCCTTCATCTCCTTCTTTCACCTATGGCAAGTTTTGGTAGTTTTAGTGACTGTGGGCAATATACCTTGTAGTGGTGTGACGGTGTCTGCAGAATTTTAGAAAGAGTTTAAAGAAGGTTTCATAAGGGACAGCTTGTGTAGCTTGTGTAAGATGATTCAGCAGGGGCCTGGACCACCAGAGCTGCTTTCAATCCTACTTTTGTATTAGTCTGTGATTTATCACTCTTGCCTTGTACGTGGGACCATCCCCTGGTCAGCTCCCAGGTTTGGACTCTAACTAAGACTCCCCGGGAAGTGAGACGGTGTTCATTTTTAGAGTCCTGTCTGCTTTTTCTTCCTAAGTACTGCAATGGAGGAGAGCACACAAGCCCAGGTGGATGCATGGGTAGAAAGAGAGGGACCAATGACATGGTAGCAAGTGGTAGATGAGCAGGTGAGGCTGACACATACTGACCTTAGCTTGGGGGAAAAGTGGAAAAATGTCCACGTACATGTTAGCATTGGAGCTCTATAGCAACGGGGCAAGGGCCAGAGGGAAGCAGGACAAAGGGGAGTAAAGACGGGGAGAAGAGAGAAAATCCCAAACCCCAATAAAGTAGGTTCATATTAGGTGACAGGAGCACTTCTTCACTAATGGACCAATGAGGCAGTGGAGTAGACTAATTAAGGTGTTGTGCAATCTCCATCGTTGGAGGTGTTCAAGGGGATGGATAAGTATTGGTCAGGCATGATCTAGGAATCGCTACATCCATGTTCTTCTCTGGTTATTTCCAGTTCCTCTGGTCTTTGCTGTTTGCTGCACGGGATCAGGAAGGCTTTTCTTTCCCTTTGCTTTTGCTACATGGGTCACAGGGGTTGTTTTTTTCCCACCTTTAGAAGCATTGGGTGTTGGCTGAAATGAAGGTTGGGGATTTTGATTCCGTAGGAAGGGGGTTCCCTGTTTGCTTTTATTAACCTG
>NW_005844014.1:0-229 GCF_000455745.1 Alligator sinensis | reverse complement strand
AATAGAAAGAATAAATAAACTAGGAAGCAAGGTGTTTCTTCCTGGACCAACTGCATCGTTGGGAGAGAAGTCTGGCAAGCTTCCAGGCACAGACTCCCCTTCTGCAGACCTGAGGAAAGGAAATGTGTGTTGAAAACCTTGGCTGACTTCTCTCCCAATTATGTAGCTGGTCCAATACAAGGTGTTGTGGAAAAAAATGGTTCTCATACAGTTCCTGCACCCTCATGGC
>NW_005844013.1:21654-22226 GCF_000455745.1 Alligator sinensis | reverse complement strand
AACCAATGAATTTCTAATTGACATGCGGGGGGAATTCAGCACAGAGCGAAAAAAACCACCAAACAACTCACAAAGTAAAACATATAAAATGAAATAATACACAGTTAAACTTGAGCACTCCAGAGTTTTAAAAATTGTAAGTGGGGTTCACAAGACGTGTGAAGTATCTGAGTCCTTCCGTCAGTTAATGAGCTGACGCTGACTGCATTTCAGTGGGCACTGAATTGTACAAAATAATGGCCCCTTCCCCACTTTGAGTTTCAGAAACACCAGCACATGCATGCATGGACTAAACTGGTTTCATGCATATGAGACCAAATGCTCCTATCAATGAATGCACATTCCCCACGTCCCAGGACTAGCCTGCACCATTGAGCCTGGGGCTGCCTAGGCCTGCTATGACCGTGGTTGCTGCTGGTCCATACCCGCCTCGTGGTCTCATATAAACAGCCCTGGAAAGCACTGGCCCTGCCAAATCTAGTGCAAATATCCATGGCACTGGAAAAATGTGGACATGGAAACCAAGATACATGGTCATGGCTGACCCAAAGAACATGGCTTGTAGCAGTGCT
>NW_005844013.1:18837-20129 GCF_000455745.1 Alligator sinensis | reverse complement strand
AATCGGTTTTGAGCAGGGGGCGGGGCTGGTGCTGGGTGGGGAGCATCTGGGGGGTGCTGGAGTCAGCCGCAGGCCAAGCGGGGGGGCGGGGAGGCGGGGCTGCAGTCAGTGGCGGGCCAAGTGGGGAGCTCTAGCCAAGCAGGAACACAAGCTGGGGGCACTGGTCCCTGGAGAGGCATCCTGAGTCTCCTCTCATCCAGGGTGCAGATCCGGGGACTCGCACTCCTGGGAGGGCTGCTGCGGTGTGTTGAACTGCTCTCCCGGTTGTACGAAACTGGATCGCACCTAGATGAGAGGACGTTCAAGGAGCAGCAGCAATCTTCACGGGTCTCAGGTGGCAGCAGCAGCCTCTACTCATATAGTGCACAGATCCAGGGTCCTACACCCCAGGGAGGAGCCCAGCACAGCCCTCCCAACGGTGTGAGCCACCGAATCCGCGAGCTGGATGAGAGGAGGCTGGTGCTGCCAGCAAGAGTCAGGACTTGTGGTTTGACCAATTTGAGGTGCAGTTTCCCAGAAACCTCTGTACTTGAGTCCTTGAAACTTGGCAGATGTCATGCCCTGAGAATGAGCTACTATCCATGCAGTTTTCATCCAAATCAGGCAAGGAATGGTAAAGTTGTATTTTCATGGTTCCCCAAAATAGCCTATGGGCGAAACTTCAAAACTCATTGAAACAGCAAAACGGTTCTGATGAAATGAAATGGGAGTGTTCTTCAAAACGAAACACTGTCTCTTTGAAACGGCAAAATGGATCTCAAAACAAAATGATGGTGTTTCACACAGCCCTGATAACCATGTGGAATAGAAGAACAATTAAAACCCTTTTTTAGGGTTCCTCCTTCCAGTGCTTTTGGGACTATATGCTTGTTCTAGGATTCAGACTGCTGGCTGTATTCCCCATAAAATATATATTGGTGAAAGCTTCAGTACAATACTTCAAGTTCTGCCCCTCTGTACATCCTTTCCAGGGCACATCACAATTTTCCACAAGTAAAAGAAAATTCATCGCTTAAGCACTTTGTTAAGGAAGGGTAAATTTGATCTCTTTCCTTTAGATTCCCCTAGTGCTTTTTCTAAGATGTCCTGAGGATAACTTGATTTTTTGTGTTTGAATAATTTGTCCTTCATCAGCAATCTTTTTTAACCCTGAAACCTGCAAACCACTACCGCTGCTCCATAAAGTTTCATTCCCTGGGCTACGGACAGGCATTCAAAAAACCTGAGCCTGAATTGATTCAATCTTTGCATGTTAGTCTAACCTGGCCAGGTTGAATCAGTTTGTAACAGCA
>NW_005844013.1:1795-15476 GCF_000455745.1 Alligator sinensis | reverse complement strand
AGTATGAAGTTTGTCTCAATGATTCAAACACCCAAACATTCATTCTTTAGTTCCCTTTAATTCCCATTAGTTCCCTTTGTTCCCATTCTGTAGTTCTTTAGTTCCCTTTAATATCCTAAAATATTGCAAAGTACATAGGCAAGATTCACTCCTAATATTAAAGACTGTTTAACACAGTATCCCCATAGTAAATAAGAAATTGAGTTCAAATAGACATACCTGGCTTACCAAGGAGAGTAAATCAGGAGAAGTGAGTAAAGAGCGCTGGTTTGCAAACCCTTTTATACAGCTTCTTAAACTTCCTGGTGAATGGAAAACACCCTTCTTTTGGTTATCAAATGCAAAATCTTCTGTTCTGGATGTCACACCTTGAAATTAAAAAATTGTTTTCCTCGTTGCTGGTGATTATTAGTTTGTCCTCTGCCTCCCGCTATTCCACATGCCCATGCCAATGTTTTTCCATCTTAAAAATTGCCAGGCCAACTACTTTCCTCTTCATATTGAGATGATTTAAGAGAGGTGACACTGGGAGCGGAGGGTAAAACTTGATGACACTCAGAACTCAGAGTTTCCTTTTTCAGAGGAAATTATTAGGGCCTTGAACTTAGCACTGCGCTTGATTATGAAAAGAAGCTAATATTTTCACAGTTTACCACAAAGGCAGAGCTAACCGGGTGTTTTCAAAACATTGAATCCTAGACAACATTGCCATAAATTTGTTTTGCTTCTAATAGTGCTACAAAACCCAAACCACTTCAAGGAGGAAGAGGAAGGAGTGTCCCATAGCTCAACACCCCCCCAGAATGTGTTCAGTCACTCAGATGCTGGGTTGTACCTCAGAGAAGGGTTTTCACCTGCCCCGTCCCCTTTCTGAGAATCCCACAGCACTCATATTCCACTCAACACACTTCAACTCCATCCTCAAAACACCTGCATTGATCAAGTGTTCACATCCATAGAGGGACTCATGACATG
Organism: Alligator sinensis; assembly: GCF_000455745.1. Taxonomy (NCBI): domain Eukaryota; kingdom Metazoa; phylum Chordata; order Crocodylia; family Alligatoridae; genus Alligator; species Alligator sinensis. The sequence continues at coordinate 14,501 of NW_005844013.1, read as the reverse complement.
TTTTAAGGCAAACAGAAGTTTCCCATTAAGATTGTACTACTGCACAAGAGTAGTAGAGCTTTTTTCATTTGAGCAACCTGCTGTTTCCTCTAACAAAACTGTCCACTTTGTGCTATCTACTGAGAGAGATGGAAAGAGTCTTCTCCTTCCCCAAATTCAATGAAAACTTCGTTGGAGTGTTGTTCTGCAAAAGGTTGGGAAGTTCCTTGCATAAGTTGCTCCTACCATGCATCAAGTCTGGTCAGGGTTCAGATTAGCTCCATCATCTCAACACACTTCACCTCATTAAGAACACAAGAAATGCCAGACAGGACAGATCATAGGTCCATCCAGAAGGTCACAAGCCTCTTGCATGGGCAGAGTGAATGTTAAGGAGGAAAATATTGAAGCAAAATATAACCACATTGTTCTCTCCCCCACCCCTTCTCTCTCTACAGCTCCTTGATGACCAGTTTCTCCATTGCCTTACTTGCGGGGGGGTCTGAAACTCAAAGTGGGAAAGGAGCCTTTATTTATTATGCTCAGATGAGCACCCAAAACTTTCTGATTTAATGGCCAGCTAAGCTAGATGACACCCTGTGACTGGTGGAAGGATTTCAAATGCCTCAAGGGGTAGCGAACCCCACTTGAAAGAAAAAGAAAAAAGAAAAACCTACAGGGACTTTAGTGACTTAGCTTTGCCCTTTTTTCCCCTCTCTGGGCTGAATTTCCCCTCGTGTCAATTCATTAAATTCAGGTCTTTGTTGACCTCCATTGATTTCACCGGTGTGACAGAATCAGGGTTCATGGCAGAAGCCGAATCCTGAGCTGCCTGCTGGCGATGGCTGGGGACGGTTTCAGGAGCAAAGAAAGCACGGGGTCTTATGACAGCTTTGAGTTGCTATCTTCAGGCCGTAAGTAGTGAAAGTCGGCTGCTTTATCCACGCCAAGCCCAGACACTTGTTGGCATCTTCAGATGTTATAACACAAAGCGTACTTAGATATGCAAGGAAGCGAGAGAGAAAAAACACATTCCTGGTTTTCTGGAAGCTGTGGAAGGAGAGGGGCAGGGGAGAGGACAGTGTGGTTATGTTCTCCCTAAATATTCTCCTGCTTCACATGCCCCCCGCAGCTGTAAGAACAACACCCCAGCAAAGTTTTCTTCTTATTAGAGAAAGGAGAAAAGTCTTTCACCTTTTCTCTTGTCCTAGAACTTGATTGCTGTGTTAAGTGATACCACCTGCAGATCTGCCGTATGAAATTTAAGACTTATTTCACAAAAAGAGAGAGAAATCTGCTGCTGGTTTTTAAATGCAAATTTAAAACCTCAAAAATGTAATGCTATAATAACTCATGGCCTAGTCAAGGCTTAGAAAGGAGTGAGTTCCATCTGCATTTTCAGAGACTCTATTGCTACATGCCGGGGTGTCTTCCAGCAGGCAAATAGGAACTTTGTTGCAATATAACAATTTTCCCCTGTAACTGCTTTAATGACAGTTAATGAAGTGCTTTGATTTCCTAAATCCTGAGAACATTAGAATATGCACTGTGGCTGCTCTCATCTTTATTTTCTGTAGAACAAAGAGGTGGCAATTTGAAGGGAAGGACGCATTTTTGGCAGTACGTGACAATGAAAGTTGATAGTCCTTACTGCTACTTGTGCAACCATCAACTGACAGGGTAAGCCCCATAAGATTGTCTTGCAAAATATCAATAATGCTTTGCCTGATTAAATTAGGTTTGGCATTTGGGACTTTGACATGTGTCATGAACAAGAGAATAATTTTTTGAGAGCCATGCCTATGTTTGTCTTTCATATCTCATGTTTTTTTGGGTCGAGCTTCTTCTGAGTCACCTTCTGAAGTAAACAGTGACCAAGTACATCATGTTGCCATCTTCTTTCAGTTTTCTTTCTTTGTGCAGAAAGAGGAGAATACTGCTGAGGAAAGAGCAAGTCCAGAAGTTTCTTAGCTGCTAGTGGAGATGTCAAGTTCAGTACACAGTACAAAATGGAAAGCTTTCTTATAAGATGTCCCATGTTGCTCAAATGAAAAATGTCCACCTCTCCTCTGCAGTTGACAGTTCCTAAAAATTAAATCCTCAATTGGAAAGTCCTATTCACCTTAAAACATGGAATTAGTTCCTTCAGGAACACAAACACTTAATCTATGCTGGCTTTGGGTGAAAGAGTTGAAGTGTCTTGAGTAAAATTTGAGTGCATTGGGCTTATCAGAAGAGGGGATGGGGAAAGTGAAAACCCATCTCTAAGGTACAACCCAGCATTGAGTGACCCTGAACAATTTTTGTGTGTAGGGAGCTCTGGGACACTCCTTCCCCTTCCTCCTTTCTTTTAGTGCTTTGGGTCCTTGGCACTATTAGACACAAAACAAAATTATTTTTTGGAAATATTCTCTAAGATTTAAATGTCCAAATAGTTAGAAAACAGCTAGTTAGCTCACCTTTGTGGTAAATGTTGAAATAATTTGCTTCTGTTCTGAATCAAGCTCAATGCTAAGTTCAAAATGCAGAAAAATTTCCCCCAAAAAGGAAACTGAGTGTCAGCAAGTTTGATCCTCCCCTCCCAGTGGGAGCTCGGTTAAGTCATCTCCATAAGACCAGGAATGTAGCTGGTCCAGAAATGCTTTGGACTGAAAAAAACGTGGAATGTGCATGTGGATTACCGAGAATCGACAACAGATACAAATCAGAAAGAAACAAGGAAAACAATTATTTCCACTAAAGGTGTGGCATCCACAGCAGAATGTTTTGCATCTGATAAACACAAAAGGGTGTTTCTGGTGCACCAGGTAGTTTCAGAAGCTGTATAAAAGGCCTTTCTAACCAGTGCCTTCTACTCGCTTCTCTTCCTTTACTCTCTGTGAAAAAACAGTTAAGTCTGATCCAACTCAAACTCTTTTTAACCATGGAGATTCTGTGTTTAACAATGATTTAATGTTAGGACTGAATCTTATGTAACCCAGGTAGTACTCCAATTGAAGGGATCAAAGCAGGTGCACAAGCACTGTGGGAGGTGTAGGGACTCTCCTCCCCCTCTACAGCAGAGCCAGACCACCAATGGGAACTTAAGCATATTCGTTTTAATGAGGGAACAATACTGGGAACATAACCAGTATAAACCAGCGGGGTATAGGAGACACTACAATGCCCCAAGGGGACAGGATTCAACAAAGGTTAGACACTTACAATCATAGACATATTCATCCAGTTCACAAAAGACAGGGTTAACCAAACTGTAAAACACAAACAGCAGAACAAACAATACTGGTTGGTATTACTGGAAATACGAAAGTCACAAAATCCAAAATGTCAAATTACAAGGAATATAGGGCCTAGGTACCTGGAGGGGGAGAAGGAGGGAAAACACAATGGCCCCTTTCCACTGCAAGAAGAATTTCTCCCGGTCAGCTCACTCAACCCAAGGGACCAATGCTGGGACTTAAACTCAGACCTCCCACATGCTAGGCAGAAACTCTGTTACATAGCCACCAGTGCTGGTACTGCTTCAACCTACTAGAGGTCTTGATCTTCCTGAAGTCCTGGCCTCATGTCAACCTGCCTGGCCTCTGATTGGAGGAGCTGGAAGCAGAGCTGGGAACTGTCGCATCCGCCTGTGGAGGCTTCGGGGTTGAGAGTATGGTCGGGGGTAGAAAGGTAGGAAAGGTTTATTGACGTATCAAAAACACAACTACACGTAGTAACAAGACAGACAATAGCAATTCACGCTGGCAACTTATCGGCAGTCCCCTCTGATGCCTGATACACAGCAAGCTTCTCTTTCCACAAAGTTCAGTGAAGTCAGGCGTTCCCAAACAGCGCTGTCCAAAGGGCACCAGGAAAGACCCTGAAATGCAGTCCTTGGGCTCCTCAAGGTCCACAGACCCACTGATCCAGGCAACAGCTAACTAATCCTTTTCACACAGCTGTATCTTCCTTCTGAGTGGTTTCCAGATATTCCAGCCAATTTAAAGCTTCTGAATGGTTCTGATAACGTACAACCACTCAGATTCCTTTTACTTCAACTGTCCTTAGACTGACAAATAGCAGTACAAGCCTTGCATTCCTTTGATAAGGTAATTTTAACTATGCCACAGGGCCTTACTACTTCAAGGCTTTGCTAAAATTACTAGGCCTTACTTTAGGCAAGGCCACACTACATCTTAAACTTTAATTAGGCTTTTAGCAACAACATATAGCTTAGTATCTGAACAAATGCAAACAAAAAAAAAATTCTTAGTCTAATCTTCATAGAGCCTTCAGCAAGCACCTTTATCACACAGGCATAATTTCAGCTGTCACAGGAACCTCTCAGGACGCTGCTCAGATCATGCTGGAGCCGGGGAGCCTCTCCTGCCAGCCACATGCCGTGTTGCTGAGGACCCCAGTGCTGCCTACAGGTCCCACTCCTTCAGGCTCTTCTGGGGCAACTCCTTCCACCATGCTGGCTTAGCTCTTGCCAGCTCCTTCCCTGTGGTCCCTCACTGGTCACTTCTCTGAGTCAGGCACGCTGCCCCTATTATCCCCTTCCAGGTGACCCACAGGGCCAATCAGGAGACATGGAGGGTGATTCTCTGGGGCCTGATTGGTGAGGAAAGGGAATCCTAAATTCTCCAATCATCTTTTGCCTTTTCAAAACCCCTGGACTAGGTCACTACCAGGCAGCCCATCACACTTGCATATCTACTCTGTGATATTGTAGGACATTAAGGGGTACTAAGGAACTGAAGAAGCTTTCAAAGAAAAGGCAGGAATCTGACAGACACATGGGAGTCTGGGATGCTTGTTATAGTTTTCACTAAGGATTGGGGGTTTGAATCATTGAGATTGGCAAACTTCACACCCAGCTTTTAGCTTAGTTGTGTACAGAAGAAATGCCATAGTGCATCCTTTCTGAGTTTTCTTCCTGCTTTCAGAAGCTAGTGCTACTTTGCATTATTGGAGACAGGACAAAAGATTAACAGCATTGCTTTTCTGATTGATTGATGTTTAGTGTGTGTGATTGGAAATAACAGCTGCAGCTTCTCAGCTGCTTAGAGTTAGTGACATTCCTTTGCAACCAGCTGCTAGTTTTGGTGTTTTTGTGCCATAAGAGCCTCTCTTTCCATGTATTCAGTAGCAATCTTACGGGCTGGAAAGGGCCTGGGCAGCAGAGCAGCTTAAGGGAAAGGAGCAAGGGACAGAGAAGGAGAGCTGGGACCCAACATGTGACCAGAAGCACAGGGATTTGGTCATCACATCCCTGATCCATCACTGTTTGTAACTTGGCCTTTCTACGGCTGTCATTGCAGCCATGAATAAGGCTGGACTCTTACTGCACTGCACGTTCTGCATTGCTCATGGTCTTCCCCTTCTCTTTCTTTCTTTTGCTGCAGAGGGTGGGTGGCAGTCATTAGGGAGCCAACAGGTTTGGCATTTCAAGGGCATTTGAAACACTAATGGCCAACGTAAAACCCTTCTACACCACTGGGGCTGTGTCAAGTGGTTTGCAATGGCTTGCAAGTGGACTCTAAGGAAGCAGAGGTTTCCTTTTAAATGACAGCACGTCATGAAGAAGCCTTAATGCTTATCAAACATCTTGTTGTGCTGCAGGCAATAAGGGCATTTGAAACACTAATGGCCAACGTAAAACCCTTCTACACCACTGGGGCTGTGTCAAGTGGTTTGCAATGGCTTGCAAGTGGACTCTAAGGAAGCAGAGGTTTCCTTTTAAATGACAGCACGTCATGAAGAAGCCTTAATGCTTATCAAACATCTTGTTGTGCTGCAGGCAATCCTGAAACACATCAGGGAGCAGTGAAAACATGATGCTTCTGCAGTTCTGATGGGATCATAGGTCTAAACCTGGGTGCAACTCTCATGGAAATCTGGTAGGGAACCAGGGACTGGGGGATGGAGCAAGGAAATGCTGACCACAGCCCTCCTTTCTGCCTGTGTCACTGCTCTCTTTTCCTCCACCTCATAAATTTGCTCAACTTGCCTCAGCCTCTCCCTTAAATAACAGCTTCAAAGGCTTCTCACTTTCTATGCCTCCAAAATCCTGGCTGTAAAGCAGGCTCCAGGGCCCTGTGGGACAGCTGCAGCAGGATTGGGGGAGGGAGCCATTACTCCAGGCCTAGGCAGTCCCTGGACCGATGGTGCAGGCACAGTCCTGGGATTTGGGGAATGTACATTCACTTCAGGACCCAGAACCCAAGTCTTCCTCTTTCTGTCTCCAACCCCTGGGATCTGGGGGTGAAGGTGGATTGCACCTCTGCACCTTGTTGCACTGCAGGAAGGATTGATCCTTAGGTAGGCAGTTTCCAGTTAGGATCCCACACTCCTGGGAAAAATCTGGGCTGTGGGGTATCACCCCTGTTGTGAACAGTGGTGGGATGTCAGATATTGCTCCCACTCTTTTGGGCTTTGCAATGGCTGAACATATTGCCTGGTTTGGATTGGAGGAGCTTGAGTCTCTTTGTTTGAACTAAGGGGGCCCGGGACACCTCACTCTGGCCATTAGTGTCCCACATGCCCGTGAAATGCCAGCCTCACCTGTGGGTTCCCTAATGCATGCCAACAAACCAAATGCAGCAAAAGCAACAAAAAAAAGAGAAAGCCCATAATCATTGCTGAAAACCAATAAATACATGTCCAGGATCAATTTCTAAATGTAAAACTTAAAGGAAAATCCCTGCAAGTGATCAAGCTGAAGTGAACTTTCCCAGCTCAACTAACAGAAAACCCGAGAGTGATAAAACACCCTTATCTGCTAGCGCTTTTACACAGTTGTCAGACCTAAGGGACCATTTGAGGCAGCTTTTTTGGAATTATTGTGCTTTTAAATTTAGTATATGATGGGCAAATTACACCCTCCCCTGAAGTTATCTTTTAAATTAAATGTTTATGGGTCAACCTTCTTCCTGGCCTTGCTCTATGGAATTCATTGGTGTTGAATGATTGGGGGTAAAACTGTAGGCTAACAGACCAGTCATTAGGAGGACCATTTGCTCTCATGTGTGTGAAACCAGTTTAGTCCACAATTTTATGTGTTGGGGTTTCTTGAACACAAAGAGGAGAAGGAGACATTGTTTAGTATGCTCAGGTGCGCACCTGAAATTTTCTGATTCACTGCCCACCAAAACCCATGGACGTCAGCGCATTGAGTGTGACTTCTGTTCTGAATCAAGCTCAATGCCAAGTTTAAAGTGCTGAAGAATATCCCTCTAAAAGTAAACCCTGCTTTTTAGCAAATGTTACCCTCCCCTCCCTGTGGGACATCAATTAAGTCATGTCCATAAGACCAGGGATGTAGCTGCGCCAGAACTATTTAGGATGGTAGAAACATGCAATGTGCATGTGGAATACCGGGAGGCAGAAGACAAAATGAATAGTCACAAGCAACCAGGAAAACAATTATTTCAATTGAAGGTGTGACATCCACAACAGAATCATTTGCATGTGATAAGGAAAAATGGGTACTTTGCATGCAAAACCACATTTCAGAAGCTGTATACAAGTACCTGCTGCCCAGTGCTTGGTACTCGCTTCCCTTGCTTTACTCTCCGTGGTAAAATGGCTAAGTCCTAATCAACACAATCTCATTTAACTGTGATAATACTGTGTTAGGACTGAATCTTGCACATATACCCTCGGATATTTTACAATTTAAAGGAGCACTGAAGAACTGCTGAAGCTTTTGTTTTCCAAGGAAAGGGAGCAATCTGACAGACACATGGGAGTTTGGGACGCTCATTCTTATTTGTTAAGAAGTATTGGGTCTGTCATTGCGACTGACAAATGTCACACCCAGCTTTTAACTTAGTTGTAGACAGAAGAAATTCTGCAATGTGGGGCCCCAGCACTGAGACGACATGGTTGAACGTCTCCCTTTTCATCTGGAACATCTCCAGCCACCGCTGGTCGTTCCAAGTAGTCAGCACGATACGCTCCCACCAGTCCGGGCGGCTCTTATGGGCCCATGCTGTGTGGATTCTGGGCCGCCTCAGGTTTCTCTACAAAGCCCAGTCAAATTCCACTATTTCACTTTCCTTATGTATTCCAAGTCTCTGGGTACCTGTATCATCTTCTTATTATTGTCATTAATGTTGTTAAACCAGGAACACAACTTGCCACTGAACACTGTAGCACAATTCCTATCCTTCCCAAGCGTTCCAGCAGTGATGCCCAGGTAAACAGTATTTGCAGAATCAGTACAGTCACCTTCTCCTCCTTTTCCTCTTCTTCCTCCTCTTCCTGCCCCATGTCCTCCATGTCATGTATTTCATCCCATTTCTCCATTTTGCCCCTCTCCGTCAGCAGCAGCTTCTCACCCGTCTGCACCAAGCCGGGAAGCAGGGATTGCAGGGTGTTGTGTGGTCTGGAGCTTGGTGCAGCTGCTTTTTCAACACTTCACCCTGGCACCCCGGGCCATTTGGGCTTTTGCACATCCTTTCATCCTTTTATCCTGAGCTGAGCAGCCTGTGGTGTTCTGATGCAATCAAGCCTGCATACAAGAAATGGTTTGCCTGCTCCTCTCCTGTTAATGTAGTAGGCTACTCAAAACTTTTGCCACTTTAGGGAAAACAGGATGTGCTTCTGTAATAAAATTATTTTGCACAAGCAGGCAGGTAGGTATTGATTTTTGCAACATTCTGGGCCATTGAGCAGCCATCCCAAAGTACAATAGCTTTATTTACCCCATCACCAGGTCTGTTTTTGCTGTTAACTGGGTGCTTTATCAGCTTTGGGTGTTTTGACACTTACACGTAATGACTTCACAATCCTTGGAATTTTCCCAGGCTCTCATGCAAGCACAGCCTGAGTATAAAGGCACCCCCCCCCCACTCATATTTGCCAGCCCCCTTTCACAAATTGCATTTTCTGTTGACCACAAACTACTTTGTCATGTCTCAGAAAGCCAAGGCCAGCAATATGGAGCTGACGGCCCAGGAGGTTGATACCTCCAACACCTACGGACCCAACTGGACCCAGGAAGAACGGGAGGACTTAGTTGACATTTGGTCAGAGCAAAGGATCATAGACAGGCTGGAAAGTAGGAGAAATAAGCCTTTTTATGTTGAGATCACAAAAGGCATGCAGGTACAAGGGCACAATCGTGCCTGGACCCAGGTCCGGTGCAAGATCAAGTCCCTGGGATCAGCATTTTACAGAGCCAAAGGTGTGAACTCTCATTCTGGGGCAGGTCACACTATTGCCCCCTTCTAGGACAAGCTGTCCATCATCCTCTCCAAGGATGTGGGAGACAACCCAGATATGGAGACTTGCAGCACCAGGGTTGGGCTGGAGGAGGAGGTGGCAGCAGCCCCACCTGAGGGTGAAACCATGAGCATGTCTCAGCTCTACGGAGACTGCTCCCTGATGACCGTGATGACCCTAATGACCATGAGTAGCAGGAAGAACCATCGGTCACCATACTCTTCGTGCTACTTAGCCCCTATATTCCACGGACTAGTCTAGAGGATGAAGTGGATGAGGCTTCCTTTTAAATGACAGCACAGCATGAAGAGGCCTTAATGCTTAACAGCGAGGAGAATACAAGGTTCCTAGAGTGACAAAATGTAGGAAAAGCATGTGTGGTGGAGAGAGTCTTCTCACTATGCTGAGTCCTCACAGTCCAGGTGCTGAGTGCTAAGCACTGTTCCAAATCATGTCGCTCGGGTCAGCCGTGAATCTGTATGTTGCTTTGTATGTCCATGTCACTCCAAGTGCTGTGGATATTCAAGATGGATTTAGCAGGGCCAGCTACTTCCAGAGCTGTCCTTATGAGGACACCAGAGCCCTGGATAACAGCAGGGGCCCTGCCAAACTAGCCTTCCACATCGGTCACAGCAGCAACACCAATATCTCCTTCCAGGGTAGGGGGGTCTACAGTCAAGCTGGCCTGTGTAAATCAGGACTTCAATCATGTCTAGGCTGTCAAACATCTTTCTGTGCTGGAAGTGAACCTGAAACACAGCAGGGAGCAGAGGAAACTGCTGGACATTAGGAAGAACTTCTTCACAGTTTTAGACTGGATATTAGGAAGAAGTTCTTCACATTTATAGTGGCCAAGGTCTGGAACGGGCTCCCAAGGGAGGTGGTGCTCTCCCCTACCCTGGGGGACTTCAAGAGGAGGTTAGATAAGTATCTACCTGGGGTCATCTAGACCCCTCTTCCCTGCCTATGCAGGGGGTCGGACTCGATGATCTATTGAGGTCCCTTCCGACCCTAACATCTATGAATCTATGAATCTATGAAACATGACACATGTGCAGTTCTGGTGGAATCAAGGGTAAAAACTTGGGTGCAGCTCTCATGGAAATCTGGCAGGGACCCGTAGACTGTGGGATGGAGGAGGGAAATGCTGACCTAAGCCCCATTTTGTGCCTGTGTTGCTACTCTCCTTTCTACCACCTTGCCTCTTTGCTCCATTTGCCCTCAGCCTCTCCCCTAAACAACAGCTTCAAAGCCTTCTCATTTTCTTTGCCTTCAAAATGCTGGCTAGAAAGCAGGCCCCAGGGCCACTGTGGGGCAGCTGCAGCAGGAGCAGGGGAGGGTGCCTTTAGTCCAGGATAACTTGGGGTGCAGCAGACTAAAACAACTTTGAGGGGTTTTAGTTTGCTGTCTCTACAGCCATGGAGTGAAGCACCAGGCTCCATGCAGCTCCACGACTCTGCAGGAAGCCCTGCAGGCAGCCTGACAGTACCCCAGGAAAGCAGGCTCTGCCCACGAAAAGTGGTGAGCCTGATCTTTTTTTTTCCCCTGCAGTCTGTCTGCCTGACTGAGCTGCGGGGGGGCCCAGTGCTTCCCTCCCTGGCTGCAGTGCCCCCCCGAGACCACCCGAGCTGGATGCCTGATGCAGGTGCCAACTGAGGGGGCGGAGGGAAGAACCAGCCCCCACCCTGGCAGCCAGGGACCACTCCGCCTGCCGACAACTCACCTTCCCCCCAGAGAGGCACATAAGTCAGTGGGGTGTGTGCATGACACAAGGATTTAATCAACCCTAAATTGAAGCAGTGTTTTTTAAAACCCACCACTTCAATTTAGTGCCCCTCTTTTGTCTACACACATCCCAGGACACCTAACTCAGGATTCTGATTGTCACTCCTGACTGTGCACACCTACACTTTGCACAAGATATGGCACAGCATTGCTTTATCTGGTCCCTCTTTCACTCTGATCATTAGTGTCCCAAATGCCCTTGAAATGCCAACCTCACCTGTGGGCTCCCTAATTCCTTCCAGCCACCAACAGCAAGAGAAAGACCCTGAGCATTGCTGAAAACTAATAAATACAAGTGCGAGAACAATTTTTAACCTCATCTGTGAGGTTATATAGTCCTCAGATTGCTGGGACTGTTTGCGATATCCCCTGTGCTTGAGGTCCTTAATAGTGACAAATCATGCACATGTCGTGTGGGTCAACCCTCCAAAGAATGTAACTGTTTTGCTCTGTGTTTGTAATTATTGTGTTTTTTATTTTAGCATATGAATGGCAAATTATGCATCCTCCTCTCCCAGGTTTCTTTTAAATTAAAACTTTATGGGTCGACCTTCATCCTGGTCTTGCTCTATGGAATTCACTGGAGTTGGAAGATTGTGGGTAAGTCTACAGCATACCCAGAGCAGGCCTCGTTGGGACCGTTTGCTTTCATGTGCATGGGTCCAGTTTAGTCCACGCTCTTATGCAACGGGGCTCTAAAAATCTAAGTGGGGAAGTAGCCAGTATTTAGCATGCTCAGGTGCACAGCTGAAATTTTCTGATTCAGTGGCCTCCAAAACCAATGGACATCAGCCCATTGACTGGTGGAAGACTCACAAGCTTGACACGCCTTGTGAATTCCACTTACAATTTTTAAAAACCCTGGAGTGCCTTAAGCTAAGACCGTGTATTATTGCATTATATTTTGTGGCGGGGCGTGGGGGGGGAGGTTCTGGGCTGAATTCCCCTCATGTGAATTACAAATTTGTTTCTTTTGACCTCCAGTGGTTTCAGCTGTGCAGTGGCATTAGGGTTCAGGGAAGAAGTTGAGTTGGCTGCTGGTGATGGCCAGGGATGGTTGTAGGATCAAAGAAAGCTTGGGGTCTTATGATAGCTCTGAGTTATTATTATATCCCACACATATGAAGATGTGTGGGATGAATATCCTTGACTTTTTCCATGCTGAGCCAAGACAATAATAGGGAATCTTCATATGTTTGAAAGATAAAGCCTAGGAAGATATGCAAGAGAGAGGGAAAAGCAATCCTGCTCATCTGGAAGCTCCTGAGGCAGAGGGCCACGGGAGAGAACAGTGTGGTTATATTCTGCTTAAATATTCTTCCCCTTTACATGCCCCCTGCCGCTGTAAGATGCCTGTTACCTTCTGGATGGACCTATGATCTGTCCCATGTGGGATTTCTTGTGTTCTTAATGAGGTGAAGTGTACTGAGATGATTGACCTAATCTGAACACTGACCAGACTTGGTGTGTGGTAGGAGCCATGTTTTAGAAAGAACTTACCACCCTCTTACAGAACAACTCTGCAACAAAGTTTTCATTTAGGCAACCCCCACTTAACGCTATTTCACTTAGTGCTATTTTACTATAGCACTCATTTCCCCCCGATATCCGGTTTCACTCAGTGCTCACGAGTTTCGCTATGATGCTCATGTGGCAGAAGGCCAACTCTGTTTCTCCCCCAAAACTCTGCTCTGTGACAATTTGGTTAGTATGGGCCCTGCAGAGGGTA
>NW_005844013.1:0-1403 GCF_000455745.1 Alligator sinensis | reverse complement strand
ACACTTATTGGGAGTGGGTCTAGATTATGCCTTGGGGTCCCCTTGGTTCGGCTGACTAAGGGAGACCACTACTTGTGCTTCCGACTGAGGGAAGCATCCCAAGTTCTTGAAGTGAGTTGAATACCCACAAGGGCTACTAGGCCTGTTTTTCCCAGGGAACACCATGCTAGGATCAAGCCCGTCCCTGGGTGGTGGCAGCAATACCCCCAGGCTAGCAGGTGTGATCCAGGAAGGGGGTCAGCCAGATGTAAAGCACCCCCAGGGAGGAACTCGGAGCCTGGAAGGTGGTCACGTGCAGTGAGGTGGGTGGCGCAGCACAGGAGCACCCCCTACCGGCCCACCACAGCTCATGGGTATTGGGTAGGAAGCATTGGCATCGCGCAGCCTCGCTGCCATCTTGCTTTGCAAAAACTTTCATGCTTTGTGGCCTTTTGTGTTCTGTGCTCTTTCATGCTTGTGCCACTGTTTTGCTTCATTTTTTGATTTGCACCACGAGTCAGAAACTTCAAACTGACTCTGAGAGTGCAAGTGCTGAGAAAAACAACAAAAAAGCATAACACTGGAGCTTAAATTGGATGTCCTGAAGTGAACTGAAGCAGGAGAATGGCAGAATGAAGTCTGTAGAGCACTGAATTTGTCTGGGTCAACTGTTAGGACCATATTGAAGAATAAAGACAAAATAAAAGAATGTGGTAGAATTGTAACTCCTTTGAATGCATCCAATTCTGGGCTCTAGAATTTAAAAAGCATGTGGAGAAGCTTGAGAGAGTCCAGAGGAGAGCAACACGCATGATCAGGGGGCAGGAAAACAGGCCTTATGATGAGAGGCTGAGAGCTACTGGACTCTTCAGCCTGGAAAAGCACAGGCTCAGGGGGACCTGGTGGCTGCCTATAAGTACATAAGGGGTGTACATCAGGATACGGGGGAACTCCTGTTCACCAGAGCACCCCAAGGGATGATAAGGTCAAATGGCCACAAACTTCTCCAAGACCATTTCAGGCTGGACATATGGAAGAACTTCTTTACCGCCCGAGCGTCCAAGGCCTGGAACAGACTGCCGCCAGAGGTGGTGCAAGCACCTACTCTGGGCTCCTTTAAGAGTCAATTAGATGTTTATCTTGCCTGGGATCTTGTGACCCCTGCTGACTTCCTGGCTGGACTCAATGATCTTCTGAGGTGCCTTCCAGCCCTAATATCTATGAATCTACGAATCTATGAATGCTTTGAAACTCAGTAGGAGTAGGGCTCCAATTATGTTAGAAATGGAGAGGCTAAGTGGGTGGATTGAGGATACAACTCAGTGCTGTATGCCCTTGAGTATGCTGCTTATTCAGAAGAAGGCTAAGAGCCTGCATGATGATTTCCAAAAACAATTGCCTGAAGGGAACGCTTCTGAGCCTTT
>NW_005844012.1:9511-22478 GCF_000455745.1 Alligator sinensis | reverse complement strand
AGGAGTCCAAGAGGAGTGGTTGCTCCTTAAGCGAGCGATCCTGGCAGCACAAGGGATGGCCACCCCATCTTGAAGGAAGGGTAGCAAAAGGACACAGCAACTCCCTTGGCTCAGCAGGGAACTTAAGGACCTCCTATGCCTAAAAATAGAGACTTATACAGGATGGAAGGCTGGAAGTACCACCGAGGAGGAGTACTCAGCACTGGTCCATACCTGCAGGGAGTAGACCAGGAAAGCCAAGGCTGCAACTGAGCTCCAGCTGACTGCACATACCAAGGATAATAAAAAGTCCTCCAGGTGAAGTACCTGAAGACTGGAAGAAGGCCAATGTGGTACCCATCTTCAAGAAAGGGTGGAAAGTAAGTCCTGGGAATTACAGGTCAATCAGCTTGACCTCAGTCCCTGGTAAGATTCTGGATAAAATTATCAAAGAGACCCTTCTTAATAAGCTGGCTGATGGCAACATCCTGAGGGACAGCCAGCATGGGTTTGTCGCAGGTAGGTCTTGCCTGACCAATCTCATCTCCTTCTATGACCAGGTGACATAATACCTGGACAAGGGAAAAGAGATTGACATCATATATCTGGACTTTAAAAAAGCCTTCGATCTAGTGTTCCATGACCTCTTCATGGAAAATTTGGCCAACTGTGGCCTCAGCTATGCCACAGTCAGATGGCTGGGAAATTGGCTCTGAGGTCAGACCCAGAGAGAAGTACTCGATGGAAGTGAATCATTATGGCACTCTGTGACCAGTGACGTCCCCCAAGGCTCTGTCCTTGGACTGGTTCTCTTTAACATCTTTATCAACGATATGGACATTGGTGTCAGAGGCGCACTGGCCAAGTTCGCTGATGACACTAAACTTTGGGGCATAGCGTCCACACCTGAGGATAGGCTAGTGATCTAGACTGACTTGGCTAAGCTTAGTAAGTGGGCAGATATAACCCTGATGATGTTCAATACTGAAAAATGCAACGTACTCCACCTCAGGGGAAAAAAACCTGCAGCATGCTTATAGGCTCAGCACTGCTACGCTTGCTAGCACCATGGCTGAAAGAGACTTGGGGGTCACGATGGACCACAAAATGAACATGAGCCACCAATGTGATGTCACACCTGGTAAAGCAAACAACTCTGGCTTACATCCATAGATGCTTCTCTAGCAAATCCCAGGATGTCATCCTCCCACTGTATTCGGCCTTGGTGAGGCTGCAGCTGGAGTACTGTGTACAGTTCTGGGCTCCACAATTCAAGAAGGATGTTGAGAAGCTTGAGAGAGTCCAGAGGAGAGCCATGCACATGATCAGAGGGAAGGCCTTATGAAGAGAGGCTGAGAGCCATGGGACTCTTCAGCCTGGAAAAGCACAGGCTCGGGAGGACCTGGTGGCTGCCTATAAGTACATAAGGGGTGTGCATCAGGATCTGGGGGAGCGTCTGTTCACCAGAGCACTTTAAGGGAAAACTAGGACCAACAGTCATAAACTCATTCAAGACCATTATAGGTTGGACATAAGAAAAATTTTCTTTACTGTCTGAGCCCCCAAGACCTGGAATAGACTCCCTCCAGAAGTGGTGCAGGCACCTACTCTGGACTCGTTCAAGAAACATTTGGATGCTTATCTTGCTGGGATCCTTTGACCCTAGCTGACTTCCTGCCCCTGGGGCAGGGGGCTGGACTTGATGATCTTTAAGGTCCCTTCTAGCCCTAACATCTATGAAATCTATGAATCTATGAAAACAGTATGTCTTAAACCAGCGGTTTTCAACCTTTTTTTCATATGTGGATCCCTAAAAAATTTCGAATGGAGGTGAGGATGCCTTTGAATTGTAAGTGTAGGCATTCACATACTTTTGATTGATCATAGTCATCTTTTGCAGACCCCTTAGACATAGTCTGCAGACCCACAGGGGTTCGTGGACCACAAGTGGAAAATCACTGTCTTAGAAAGTATGTCTGGTTGCAAAATAAGAATGCCGTTGAAAGAAATACCCAAGTTGCTCTACTGATGCTGTATCAGAATGACAGCCAGAACTTGTAGCATTTTTTGCAAACAACACATTAAACAGGGAGAGCAAGCTGTCCCAGAACAGCCAGGAATCCTGTGTCCAGTGTGCCTGTCCTGAGACGCAGGGAGCTTAAGAGGGGTGCACTCAGTTGCAGATGAGGGTATGCCAGAGGTGTGTCCAAGCTGAGGATCATAATGTTAGGAATTGCTGCAAGTCTTGTTTCTAGTGTCTTGCCAGAGTGGTGGGGGGTTGGGCTTGGGAGGGGGGAGGGTGCAGCCGTGGAAAAGCTGGTAAGCCTCCGAGTCCTGGTGAGTTGAAATAATTTCTTTTGCCCTGAAGATTCAACAGGAGGGATATCAGTTTCTTGCCATGCAAAATTCAAGCAATGTGTAACAGGGGCTTGGCAGAGCATTCACTGGAAGCCTGCACTGTGCCTACCCTGCTCCTGTCATTAGCTGCTGCTCTTAATCCCTCGCTTTGAGCACTGAAATCATATACTGATAATAGCAGTAAGGAGAAGGATTCATCCTTCTCCACTGAGTTGCCATAGAAAAGGTATATTTCATGTCTTTTTAAGAGGGGTGGGTCTATTTAAAGGTAAATGACTGAGCTATTTTTCACTTAAGTTAGATGATAAAATCAGTCTGTTAGAATTGGACTTTACCTATGGTCTAAGATGTTTTCCTTCTCTTCCCATTTGCAAAAGAGATATAGCATGCCTGGACTCTCGCAGCTCACTCCTCTCTGCTCTTTTGTCACACGTGCAATTGTATCTGCAGAAGTAAAACCTTTTCACAGTCACTACTGTATCAATACAACACCAGGAGAAGCGGAAGAGATGCAACAGAATTGGGAGTGGGAGCTCTCTATTATAGTGCTGGCTCTGCAATGGACTCCCATGATGGCCTTGGTGAAATCACTTCCCTTTCTGCCTCAGTTTCCCTCTCTATAAAATGTCTATTGTGTTTATTTCCATGAAGCTATTAATGTCAGAAGAGCACTCTTGTGTGCTCACTTACATCTGAACAAGATGTGAGATTTTCTAAAAGTCTTTAAAATAGAATGAACACATTTTCAAAGTTTTTCATACTCTGCCAACCGAGTATGAATGATGTCAGCTCATAATATTTCAAAATTACTTCCTAAAGTCGCAGTCTCACAAACACTCAGGCCTGGTAACTTTACTCACTTCAGTGAAGCGGCATTAATGGACCACTTACTTGAGTAATGTTAAACGCATGCACAACATTTCCAGGATTGGTGTCTTCTAAGCCTTCACAAACATTGTAGTCAAATATGCTGTACTGTGTGCAGTTCATATCAGGGAAGTCTTATAGGCACAACATAATCAAACCCACAGTTTTCTGAAATGTATTAAGGTCCAAGAGCAATTTATCCCAGAACACTAGAACAGCCAGATACTCCACTCTTATTTCTACCTTTGAAAGTCTCCCTCAGAACATATACATTTGAAGGAGATGTTTTTCAATAGGTATCTTTTAAACCAGCCTACAGGTTTGCAGATTGCATTACACCTTTGGTAGACACATCTGTTCCAGTCTAGGTTCTACTGGTTTATATGTTTTAGAGGAAATTGATTCTTCTTTATCAAAATGTATAGGATTCTTCCCCAATGCAAATATGAGAAAATATTCCTTAAATGATATATTTGGATTACTTAGTTGTATTTTGCCCATCTTCAGCAGCCACCTGACTTTGCACTTGGTTGGGCTTTTTAAGGCATCTTTCCTAGCCTTTCAGTTGTAAACAGCCTCATTTTCTTTCAGTTGTTCCAAACTTTCCTGTTGCTCCTCTGAGAAGGACCCATCTCTCCCACTGGAGCACCCATTCCTGCCTTCTGTGTCTGCAGCGTGACAGCTGTCAGCACAAAACATAGGCCTGCCAGAAGAGAGCAAAACAGAGCAAGCTGAAAAGCTCTAGCAGGCTGTCAGACTGCATTGCTAGGAAAAACTCCAGGAGTGTTCTTGTTCACTGCAGGTAAACCATTAAGAAATTTCTTTTCTTAGTTGTTTCTGTATGAAAACAATGAAGGGCTCTGTAGCATTCAATCCTGGTCTATAGAGAAGGACTAGATTAGTAAGGGCATAGCCATACTGTTAATTGCTTTGTATGGAGGACACAGTGCTTATCCATGTGCACGCCAATAAGAAGAGTGACCTTTACTTTGATTAAAACAAATGTAATGTCAACCAAAGAGGACATGCAGGGACTCTTTTGTGTTGGACCACACTAAACTGGCCCTGAAAGGGATGCCTGTCTGCTGATATCCGGGTGTTTAGAAATGTAGTGATACAGCACTCAGTGCTTCCTTCAGTGTACGTGTCCAAGGAGTTCTCTGTCGCCATAGGATCCTATGACTGGGAAATGGGTCTTAGGGAAACTTTAGTTTCTATTTCCACCTGTGAGGCTGACTAACTGTGTGGCCTTTAGAGTCACTTTGCACTTGTCTACACTTAGCAGGGTCAATATAGCCATACCAGCAGAAGCATACAAGCAGTCTTCCTTGTGGAGACACAGCTTGGTTCTTTTCTTCAAGCAGCCTCCCCAGCAGAGTAAACATCACCAGCAAATGGACTTTTTCTGCTGGCTTAACTGCTGTACTCTAGCAGTTTTGCTGGCAGAGCTATTAGGCAATTTTTTAAAACTTAACTGACATCACTTGGAAGTGTACACCAAGCCTAAATCTCTCTGATGCCATTGCTCTTCTTTTTTAAATTAGAATAGTTCTTCCCTGCCACATCAAAGTTTGAGGCCTTGTATTAGTACATTGCAGAGCACTTTAAGAGGACCTCAGCAGTCTTTCCTGCCCAAGTGCAGGTGGGCTGGACCTGATGATCTTGTGAGGTCCCTTCCAAACCCTACCATCTATGAATCTATGAATTCTCATATGAAAGTCATCCACGTCCTTGTTGTGGTTGCTGTCCTGTTTTTTAGTATTGAACATACCTTCTGTTAGAACATTACAGCTCTTCCAATGCCATTGCCCAGTGTTGCTACTGAGTCTTGCCAGGTACCGGACTGGGTATCGCTCTCCTGCTGTAGGGAGGCTGATACAAGCTGTGTACATTGGTTTGCTTGAACAAGTAGTCTAACTGTTTGGGCACTGAATATTCATTGTCATTTGTGGAGCTGTGTTTATCTGGTAGCTGGTAGTTAATTCACTCACCCCTTACTTGGAAGTTAAAAGGGAAAGGCCTGGACAAGAAGTATGAAAATAGGTATTGCCATCTGTTGAGCTTTGACAGAGCAGAATACCAACGCAGTTCAACATCTGCTGAACAGAGTGGAAAGCAAACTTAAACATGGCTGATTGACTTTAGTGTAGGGAGGACCAAAAAGAGGGATAATGACTGCTCGCAGAATTTCGACTGTGATGTGGGTTGTATAAAAACACATCTTAATTGCTTAAGGCCAATTTATTAACTCCTTTCTACAGGATGCAAGTAAATTGAAAGTGTATCTGTATTTTCCCTCTTGTGGGCATGCACAGAGCTCCAGTAAACATTAATCATATGCCAGTGAATGGCCCTCTGAACTTCAAATCACTGGCAAATGCAATTTGAATCTAATATCAAGTCATCTGAAAATTGAAATTTTGCCATTTTAAGAGTTTCCAACAAAATAGTATGTATACACAAAAACATTGCAATACTTTGAAAACATAGAACAAGCTCCACACCTTTGTAGTCCTCTTTTTTGCAAAGAGATCAGTGTGTGTTTTTTCAAGGGCTTCTGTTAACTTTATATTAGTCTGGATAATTTAGTGCTGATTGATTGAATCTTCTTTTGCAGTTCTCTTGACAGAAATCTAATAACATTTTACATCTGGTAACTTTCATCACTATTTTGCAAATCTACTAAATTGTGAATTTGATATATGGTTCCAATATCACTCCTGCAAGCTTTTTTTTTATTGAAATTACATTTAGCTTTTTTAATATTTTCCTTATCCATCTTAGTCTCCAAAGTCATTATCCCTGATTCCCACCCCCTGTTTGTCATGAGAAAATGAATGTAGCTCTTACCTGTGTGAAGCTATCAATCCTTTAATTACCTCTGTAATATCCAAGGCAAAGACTGTTCAATGTACTTCCAACGTACTTCCAATTCGTGACACAAGTTTATTAGGAAAATTACTGAGAAGACCCTGGGATTTTGGTTCCCGGTATATTTAATCACCTTTATGAATAGGTATATTTAATAGGTGGAATAGACATTGTGACTTAAGAGTCAATTTTAAAAGTTAATTCTTCTGCCAGAGTTAGAAAACTGCAAGGCTCAAATGACCATGCAAAATGTATCTGGAATATAAAATACTTAAAAATGTCATTAAGTTGGCTTAGTTCTTCATTTCCTTGCTGTAAATTTACTGTGCCGGGTTGAGTCAATATATTGTAAAATCCTAATTCCTTTGGCTGCATATGGACTAATTGGTATAGCTAAACACTGTACCCATTTTGTTAATACTTATACACACCACATCACTGCATGTTTCCATAGCCAAATCCTCCTCTTACTGTAGTCAACTGGGGGTCTGCCATTGACCTTCATGGGGTCAGGTATTCAGAGCATCTTTCTACAAAGACCTCATCCAGCTGGGATAGATGCCAGTCACTCTCTTTCTTTGGCATCTAGGCTCACTTCTTCAACAGTAGGCAGTATCTGCACCCCTCTAAGAATTCAGACCTTAGGATCTGGTTGTCTGAGGCCCTAAGACCAGGGTCAAATTCCCTAATATTTTCCAATAGGTTAGGTACAACCTCCATATGAGGAGGCACTCCATAGCAGAGTTTAACTCTTTGAGAGCATCTTAATCAGCAACAGACTTTGCAGATGGATTTTGAAATTGGTTCTTCTTGACTTTTAGATGGCACAAGGGAGATACAGATCCGATCAAAATGAGAAATGCCTGTACCCTCTTCCCTGCCTCAGTTTCCTCACTATGCTTGAGAGCTCTTTGGGGTTTGGTCATTGGCTTTTCAGGATGCCTGATCTTCTCTCATGGACTTTGCTTCTCCAGCATGGGTTACTACCTATGGTGGGATTTGCCTCGCAGGCAAAATCTCAGCTGCTGCATCAATCCAGATATGGTCCATGTGTGTCAGCAATTGTAAAACACATGAAAGAAAGTTTGGGGGGCCGTCTGCAGTTTCCCTCCTCATGTAAAGGTTGAACACATGTTATGCCTTTACCCACTGGTCTTTAAGTCTGCTTCCTACTGCTCTGAGGCCTTGGCCTGCCTCTCTCTCTCTCTCTCTCTCTCTCTCTCTCTCTCTCTCACACACACACACACACACACACACACACACACACACACACACACACACACACACACACACACACACACACACACACACACACACACACACACACACACACACACTGGAAAAACTCAGTTACCTTCAACTCAGAGTGAAAGGAGGATAAAGCCAAAGTAAAATGACCACAACCTCAGAGTTGCAGTATGAATGGGAAATTGGTGTTCACGTGGGCAGACAAATCCCTTTTTGGAGGAGAGTCAGTTGCTCCAGTGATTTGAAGCTTGACCTCATGCTGTTTCTCAGTAATAGCAATCAAAGCAACAAAATGTTTAAAGCAGCCCAGGTGCTTTTTTGAGCCGGTCCAAGCGGCCAGCTTTTCAGTTGCACAGAAAACAGTATTTCTCTTTGATGAGACCCTCCATTACAGCAGCACTGGACAAAGATTGTTTCTCTCAGGTTATTAAAGTCCACATAAATTACTGTAGCAACTGCTTCAAATGCAGTCTAGGTAAGGCAGTAGGAAAACCAGCCAAAGCTTAGGCTTCTAGGTCTTTTTTTTTCTTTCAGATACAAAATACTAGTCAAGTAAGTCAGCTATACTAGAAGCTTTTTAAAATTGTATGTGTATAGATACCTGACAAATTGCCTATATTGGAATAGATAAAAATATCCTCGGTTGTGATATTTACTCCAGCTCTTACAAATTACATGTCTCATGTTTTGGGTTGGCTTCACGGTTTTAAACAGATCTTCAAACTAAGCAGTTAAAACCCAGTTCTGAGAATTTCTGTACTGGCCTGGTGCTCTCAAGCGGTCTGTTTCTCATTCAAGACCTGACGCCCTTGTTCCTTTTCACCTGAAATGAATTTAGTGGGTGAACAGTTTACTCAGGAGTGCCTGACTCTAGGTCAGCAAACTTCAGTAGACACTCTAGGGCAGTGGTTCTCTATCTTTTTAGACTCATGGCACCCTTCGGAAACTTCCAGCTCTTAGCTTTCACTCTTTTTTTGACTAAAAAAATAATAGAGCAACTCCTCTGTTGCAAAGAACTCAGACGGACCACAACAACAGGTTAAAATGTTTTGAACCCTGTTGATTCCTGTTTGAAATCTGTGAAACATGTTTGCATACCTAACAGTGTTAACATTGTGTGGCACCCCATGGCACCCTTGGAAGGATCTCAATGCATCCCAGCGTGCTGCGGCATCCTGGCTGAGAGTCACTTTTCTAGCGTCTGTAGAGTAACGAGAGAAGGAAAGTAAAGTGTGCACCTTATATTCATCTCAGAAAGCGTGCCCTCTTGGCGTATGCTAACGTAAAGGTTAAAGGGTACATATCCTGCTCAGCCGGTTCCTAATTCATGGTGCCCTTTAACCCTTGGATAAATTGCTGTGAAAGAAGGAGCTTCACAGGATTGGGTACAATAAATGCTGTTGTGGGTATTAGAGGGCCTCAGGTTTTCTGCTAAGATGGTCCTTGCTTCTTGGTGTCTAACAGAGAAAAAATCTCAAACAAAATCACTTTGTGACATTTTGACCACTCAGTCTGGTTCACAGTGAAACAGGGAATGCAAGGTTGTGGGATCAAAAAATCAGTTGCTTTTCAGAACAAAGGAAAATTTTGTTAGAGCAGATCAGGAAACATTTCATATTCTGATGAAAATGATACCAAAAAACCCAAAATATAGCTGTGTTTGAACTCTTGGGAGGGATTTTCAAACCTAAAAGCTTCAGTGGAGCAGTTTCACTCCCACTTTGTTTGTCAGAGGCCATGCTCTGTGATAAACTTTTGACCAGTACTGAATTCATGTTGCCCTTCACTTTCTTCTTCCTCTTCCCTCACTTGTCCCCTCCAAACAGGGCTGTTGTTGCAGGTCCTGCCTTCGGTCATACGCATCTTCTTTTGCGGCTTCAGCCATATGTATCTTCTTCTTCCAACTCCTTCTCTCTAATGTTCATCTCCGCTATATCTCTCCATCTCATCTTCGATTTTCCTCTTCCCTTTCTCCCTGGTAGTGCTATTCTGGTAACTTCTTTTCCCATGTTTTCTTCTGGACTCTATTGAACTTGCCCATACCGTGCCAGTCTTCTCTCTCGTACGTTCTTAGAGGCCTCCACTACCTTCCCCGATCCTCTGATGTAAGTATTCCTCACTTTTTCCATCTTCGCCACTCCACACGTCCACCGGAGCATTCTCATCTCTGTCAAGTTCAATCTCCTTACCATGTCTCTGCTCTGTACGCTAGCACTGGACCCACGCATCTTGTAGACTTTCCCCTTCAGCTTCACTGATACTCTCCTGTCACATAATATTCCTGTCACCAATTTCCAGTTTATCCACCCTGCTGTTACTTGATGGTTCAGCTGTTCGTCTGTCTTTGCATTCTGCTGAATGGTTGACCCCAGATACTTGAACTTTTCAACTTTTTGAAAACATGGTTCTCATGGATTATCACATTTCCAACACCAGGTACCTCAGAGAAATCACAATGCATATATTCCATTTTGTTGGTCTTCACTTTGTCTGATCTAATTCACCCCTCCCTAGTATTGACTGGTAGGTAACTCTAAACTAGGAAGTGATACCACTGATGGCAGTAATACAGAATTGGATACAAGTAGGAGGATTTTAATTGCACAAAACTCCCATCTGTCCCCTGGATATGAGGTTACTTCTCATCAAGACTGAGGTATTGTGCAAACTTCCCCATACATATCCTACAGGGCATCTCATCTGTTACAGTTGTCAAACTTCAGGCCATGTGAGATGCTTGCCCTTTCTTGGCTTGTCCTGTATCTTCTCTTGGCGAACTCCGTTTTCCCGATTGCTGTCAGTCTCCTCTTGAAAATGATCTTTATCTACAGGAAAAGGTGATGCCTTTCCTCAGAAATTGATTTTCTTGTCATTGGGTTTCTTCCCTTTCCTAAAAAGAAGTGAGTTGAATCATGAGCAGCAGAGGGTGGTGCTTAGACTTTCTTCCTTGGCTATCACCATCTTCATGGGGTTTTGAAAACAGCATGTCTGTGTTACAGTATATATAGGCCTCTCAAACGGGGTCAGGCTCTAGTTCGGTGGGACATGATGATCCTAAGATCTTAGGCCATTTCTGTGTACTGTGTGTGCTGCTGTGCAGACATACCCAAGTGGACATATACCCAGCTAGCTAGCTGGAGTGTTTGAATCTAGTGAGCTTAAATAGTCGCTTCCTCGTCTGTAGGGTAAGGGATGTGTGAGAGCACAGAGCGTGCCTTGTATTTGGCTAGGAACACATACCCCTCATGGGATGTTCTAACATGAAGCCTGAGAGGTTCAGACCTTCCCAGCAGCTGCCTCAAAGTCTGGTATCCTCGACTCTGAAAGAGAGCTCCTCACTTCATGGGACCCGGCCACGCTAGAGGTTTGTGTGAATCTTTGGCTTGGATATCAGCTGAGATTAGGCTTTCCTGGGAGATAGTTGCATCTTCCTGGCAAGCCCAAGTACCAGTAGCAGGGGAGCCACCACAGCATGGATCTCTGTGCATGCTGCAGCCCCCTCCCTGTGAGAAGCTAGGTAAATACTGGAGTGGGTAGCCTAAGCCAAACTGGGTGCTACTCCAGCTGGGTTGCCACTGATGCTACAGCGGCTAGTGCAAAGCCAGCTAGGGTATGCCTGCACTAGATTGCAGCTATTACGTAGAGGTGTGCAAAGTGGGCCCTATTCGATTGGATTCGACCTGAATCAGGGAGAGTGATTCAGTTCGTTGATTCGGATCACTGCCCCTGATTCGATTCGGCCAAATCTGAACCTGAAGATTTGACACTGATTCAGAGAATCAGTGATTCAGACATAAACACAGCTTTAAACATTTTTTCTATGTACTTTGAGGTCCCAGGTGTGGCTTAATGCTGCGATGGTGGGGCACAGGGAGCATCCCACTGGAGCGCGGGGGAGCCCTCCATGTGTTCGGCGGCGAGCCCGGAAGTGGGCCAGAAGTACTTCCAGTCCACTTCCAGCTCGGCGATTAGCCATGGGGGGACCCTGGGTGCCCCCCCAGACCCAGGAGGCACCAGTCACCAAACTGGGGGAGTGCGCAGGGCCCCCCATGTGCTCCGTGGCGGAGCCGGAACTGGACCGGAAGCGCTTCTGGTCCACTTCTGGGTCTGCTGCCGAGA
The DNA here is from genome assembly GCF_000455745.1 of Alligator sinensis. Lineage (NCBI taxonomy): Eukaryota > Metazoa > Chordata > Crocodylia > Alligatoridae > Alligator > Alligator sinensis. The sequence continues at coordinate 11,036 of NW_005844012.1, read as the reverse complement.
GCGCCCCAGCATCACAGCACTCACGAGCCACCTGATATCTAGAGGTATGTGGAAAAAACCCTTAAAGCTGTGTGTGTGTCCGAATCGCCAAATCTCTCTGAATTGATTCGGAGGGTTCCGATTTGATTCCGAGAGATGAAAGGGTCCTCTGATTTGATTCGGATTCCACAAAATCGAATCGGGGACCGAAGCTTCTCACAGCCCTACTATTATGGTCTTAGACATACCCAAAATTTGCCACCTTCTTCTCTTGCCAGGTATACAGAAGGCCACAACCAAATGGCATGAGGGAATGCCCCAGCAGTCAGCTCCGCAGCTCCAGCTCTGAGTCTACTGTGGGAGAGGTTTCTACAAAGTAGATTAGCTTAAAATGCTTCCATGATTTCATGAGACTTCTGACCATAGATAGCACTGCATTCCTTGGCATCTAGCCCAGATTGCAGTAGGTGAACTCTAATCCAAAGAGACCTATGAGGCCTATTCATAAACACTACCTAACTGTTATGTCTAATGTTTCTGAATGAAACAAGGACAACTCTGACATGTTGTAAAGTGCTTCAGGTTATGTCTATCCATCCCATGCAAGTGCATATATGAAAAGGACTAACATATGGGAGAATCACACCATAGCTTATTTGTGCCCATTATATTGACGATCTTGCCCCAAGTTTCCCCTGGATACTCCAGAAGTAGCGTAGAGGGGGAGGTTGGATTTCTGAAGATTGAGCCCTGGTAATTAGAATACTAAAACAGGGTTTTAAAAAGTGGAATTTGAAAGCCTTTCTAGCTGTCTTTCCCTCAAGGATTTTCTTTTGTTTTCATGTCTCTAATAATTATATAATGCTCCATAATTAAAGGATTTTTGAGCTATTGCACCAACCACTTTCCTAATGTTCTGCTTAAGTCAGTCAGAGGGCTTAAGAAACTTCCAAAATCCATGAAAGAGAGTGATAGTGGGTAGAACCTAACATTTTCACAACAGAGAATATTTTGGAGCCCTCAGGGAGCCCAGTCTCAATGGCAGGGGGCTGAGTGCATTGGGAGCTTTTGCGCAGCTCTGTCAAACCAATGCAATAAGCAACCATGGGAGAAGATTAGAATTGACAAGCGAGGTTCTCAGCTGGAGAAAGTAGGCATATAGCTCCGCAGACCTCTGTGGAGCTATTGTGATTTACCCTTGCTGACAGTTTGGCCCAGAATATGCACATGGTGGCTGGGGAAGTATGGAAAGGAAGACGGGGGAAGAGAAAGTGTGGGCTGTAAAGGAGAAGAATATCCAGGGTAGAGCTAGGTAAACCACTTCTTACCTACGGAGATGTCAGACTCAGCTGAGCATATTGCTTCTGTTATGCCAATCCCTGGGTGAGAACTGAAAGTTTATACTCCACTTTATAGCATTTGGGGTATTTTTTTGGTTATCAGTTAACCAGTTTTACTTTCCCAGGTAAGCAGCATCAGCGGGAGGGGAGGTTTTTCTGGCCTGTATCTGATGGCAGGCTTTTCCTGCTGAGGAAAAGTGGACGAC
>NW_005844012.1:7187-9409 GCF_000455745.1 Alligator sinensis | reverse complement strand
TCCTGCTGAGGAAGATGGCACCACACTTTACTGGAAGCAAGGTGCCCCTCTATCTAGGAACAGAGGTGCCCCTTCTTACTCTTTGCTTAATAGCTCATGGAACGTGCTGGGTGCCATGCTCAGTTACAGGGGACCAGCAAAATTAAAAAAATGCTATACAGTAAGAAGAGAAGGGAAATACAATGCATCTGAGAGAATCGAGTGACTAAGGAAGAGATAGGGCTCAGATTTGGAACCCTGGCTCTCAAACCCTGATCTTTAGGGGACATAGAGTCATCCATCTATCCCCTTGTCCAGTAAGGGGATTTCCCGTCCCAGTTCCACATCTGCCTGCTGGCAGATGCCACCATGCCATTTCTACCTGTTAAGGCATCTCCTGTAAGTTATAAATGCATGGGTCCCACTGAAACCGGTGGGTGTTTTGTACATGGGAGAGCAGGCTCGGAGCTTTTTCTGAAGCTGAGTCCAGCAAAGTGATGTCACTGGGTTTTCTGGGAACTAGTTTTGCACTGTAGTCTTTGGTGACAGGATTGGGCTAATTGATCATTTACTGATGCATAGCCACTAACTCCTTCCCTCTTCCTCCCTCCTAGCTACAGCGTCTAAATTGTGCCAGATACAAAATCCCTGAGACTATACTGCAGTCTCCTAATGGCTTTGCGACTGTTCTGCAGACTGGCAGGACTCTCATTACTTCACGCCATGATAAGATTGTTATTCTGCAACTTGGGTTCTCAGGCTACCGAACATGGTCCAGGATTTAGCCTTGAATGTACGTCTTACCTTTGTTACTTGCAAATGCTAAACATCTATACAAATGAAGTGCATATGCTGTTGGGAACATAACGTGTGCACCCGTTGTGGCCTTGTAGCCTGACACTTATGCTTGAGGGCTAAATTATTTATTTTCAGAATAAACAATCTGTCTTTAAGCACAAAATGCCTAGAAGAAGAAAATTACCAATTACTAAGTTAACAGAGGAATATTTTTTATGTTTAGTGGGAGTGCAGCTAAATATTGAGCGTAATTTGTTTATTATACTAGGATAATGCATCTGTGACCAGGATTTACAACAAATACAGGCTTAGCAAAAGAGCATTTTCTTGCAAATTTGTCCTACAAGTTCTATTTTTCTTCCTCGCTTCTCTCTCAGAAGATCCTTCTCTAATTCTTGGCTATCAAGGGATTTTTTTTCTATGTATGTTAGAAAAGAATAGCTCAAGTACTTTTAAAAAAGAATTAGAAAAGCTAATGACATTCATAGATACTGACAATGTGAAGGTTTTAATAATCCCAATTCTCTGTGTTCCTTCAGAGAATACTTTGTGCTGCTTAAACGGTGTTTATGTTTATATGCATATATGCAAATCAACCCAGTTGTCAGAGCAACAGCCCAAATGACACATGTAAAAGCAACAACATTGCCATGACAGCTAATGAAATAGTAAGGGGTTGTGGGGGGAGGGGAGGGGCGGGGGAGGTTGCACAAGTTTTTGATTGCTGCATTCAAGTGACTACATCAGATTTTTAGATGACTCTTAGCTAATCAGTGTCTGTCCATGGACACAAAAAATGCCTGCTCCGGGAAATCGCTTTGTCCAATGATTCTTACTGTGGTTGCTGATCTTTTGGATGTTTTTTAAAGAAGGGTGAAGAAACAGGGAAAGGAAGTGTGCTCCGAAAGGAAATCGAATACACCACAAGGAGCTTAGACTTCCTGAATTTTAAGACAGGTTCTGATGTTTGTAGTCCCTCCCCAACAGTGGGCAAACCACTTTAGCCTCAATGTAATTAGTATGTTCATAAGATAGAATTCACGGCCCTGAGAGGTTTAGTAATAACTAAGGGTGTGCGAAGCAGGTCCTATTCGATTCAGATTCGGCCCAAATCAGGGACAGCGATTCAATTCATTGATTTGGATCACTGTCCCTGATTTGATTCTGCTGAATCCAAATCTGAAGATTCAGTGCTGATTCTGAGAATCAGTGATTCGGACATAGACACAGCTTTAAAAGTTTTTTCTACATACTTCACGGTAGCAGGCGCTTTTCATGATTGCTGCAATGCTGGGGTGCATGGAGCATCCCACAGGAGCACTGGCGATGCGTAGGGGGTGCATGCGGGGGTACGTGCACTCCCTGAGGCTGGTGGTGCACCTCCTATGAAAAGGCGCCGCTGACACTGTCGGTGGCGCCTGTGGGGGGGCACCGCTTCCACACCC
>NW_005844012.1:4484-7150 GCF_000455745.1 Alligator sinensis | reverse complement strand
TGTCCGAGGGGCGCGCCGCCGTGCCTGGGGGCTGCCACTGACACTGCCGGCAGTGTCTGCAGGTGGTCGCTGACCTTTGGTTGGTGCTTGTCATCCCCCCTACCCCATGGGAGCTCTCCGTTTACTGCTGCCGTGCCCCCTCAGCTGCCGGGAGCACGCCATGTTCATGCCCAGGAGTGCTCGGCGGCGAACCCAGAAGTGGACCAGAAGTACTTATGGTCCACTTCCAGATTTGCTGGGGAGTGTGCAGGGGAGGGGGGGCCCTGTCCCCCCTGGCTCAGTGATTGGCCACAGGGGGGGTACCCAGGTGCCCCCCCAGACCCAGGAGGCACCAGTCGCTGAGCTGGGGGGGGTGCAAGGGGGCCCCCAGTGTGCTCCCTAGCGGACCCAGATGTCCACTTCTGGGTCCACTTCCAGGTCTGCTGCCAAACGTGCTGGGGAGCCCCCCATGCTTCTGTGGGACACTCCACGCGCCCCAGCATCGCAGCACTCACGAGCCCCTGCTACCTTGAGGTATGTAGAAAAAACATTTAAAGTTGTGTCTGTGTCCGAATCTCTCCAAATTGATTTGGCGGGTTCCAATTCGATTCGGAGGGATTAAAGTTCCTCTGATTTGATTCAGATTTGGAGATTCAGTCGAATCTCCACCAAATCGAATCAGGGACCGAAGCTTCTCACAGCCCTAGTAATAACATGCAGTGCTGCTGGTTAGTGGCAGGGATTAGAGTTGCAACTGCTCAGCTGTTGGCTGATTTGGTTTTGTTAGCAGGTAATGGAAACTGGTTTGGCCCAGGTGATCTGGTGACTGCTTTCAGAGCAGGAGAATCCAGGTGCTGACTTCAGTAAGTTCCAAGGGGCCATGGGGTATGTCATGGAGACAACTGTAGATCTACAAGAGGAGACTGATGTGAGACACATGCCATGTATAGATGTTGTGATGTGCAGGTCATGTTCAAAGAGCAAAGCAAAGATGATCAGTTGCCTTCTCTCACTTGCATCATTTTTATATAAGTGTCACTCTACTGACTGTGACTGAAGTACTACTGATTGTCACTCGTCTGCAAAAAGGGAAAATGAGGGTCACTCTTGGGCCAAAGAACAGTTGGATCAGATACATAGAAGTCTGCTACTCTGCTTGTATATGTAGGCGTAGAAGTGACCTTGGTCGGCTGCTTTGAAATCCAAGCATGTCAAGAGGCACAAATCAGGCATTTTAGCTCTTTTCAAAGTCCAATGCTGTTATCTGGCCAAACATCTCAATTTTCACTTGTGATAATTGTAAGCTGATAACTGTAGCACTGCTGTGTGTGTTTGGAAGACCTTCTGTTTTGAACATCATACTAACTTGTAGTATAGTGGCTGTGATGTTGTAAGCTTGGTTTTGTGAAAGAAGCACTGTGATTTCTTACAAAATCAAGTATTAGATTAAAATTATTCATCCCTTTGCTCTTAGATTTTAAAATCACTTTAGTTTACACAGGTTGATTGCTCCTTCAGCTCAGTTTTTGTTGTTTCTTGTGGTTTTGTTTTCCTGGCAATATCTAGGGGAATTACTGATTCTCTTGACATTAAAACAATTTGAACTTTCAAATTCTGTTTACTCCTGTCTCCCCTTATTTGTTATCATTATATTGGAAAATTCATTATTTTCTCCTTGCTTTGTACAGAGAGTAACCAGCAAACCCCAAATACGTATCACATTTTTCCATTTGGTATTTCACCTCTGTACATTTCTGTATCCGACTTTTTAAACCAGTATTATAATAAAGGGCACTGACAGACATGCATCATCCTGCTGTAACTCATGGCACTTTGCTGTCGGGTCTGGGGATTTGGGGGATTGAGGTCCAGTTTGACAAGTTTTCCATAAATTCTACAGACTAAGCTCTCGAGAGAATTTCTCCTTACCTGATAAGTAGAAGCCAATGCCACGGGAAACACACAAGACAATTGTATTTTTTTTGAGAGAGAATAACTCATCAGGGATGCTCACTTCAGAGGGATCTTCAGCCCATCATTACTTGTTCAAAGTCAGTTCTGTGGTTGACCCTCTGTCAACCAGGGCATTGCAGCTGCCACCTTTTCCCCCCCAGGACGAAGATGATGAGGTCCACAATGTTAATAATAAAACTAATAAAAGTCACAACTCCACATAAATAAATTGGCCTGGTTTGTCTAAATAAAATATGGTTCTGCATTTCATACCAGGCAGACAAGCTAATTAATATACTGATAAAACAGGAGTTACTCTGCAAAGCCTTAGTAGCATGTTCCTCTGGTCTTTATTGTCCTCATTTGCTCAGTATAAAGGAGATGTTCCTGGCAGATATTTTTTTTCCTTCAAAGCAGCTTTGAAAATTTCCTTTCTGTGTCCAAATAAACAATAATTTGGATTTTCAGAAGAAGAGCTTCCTTTCAGAAGTATATCCTATTTCTTTTTTTAAATGCATCTCTTTTTAAGCAATGGAAAATCTGACTTGTTAGAGTACTAACCTTGCGGCTGATTTTTTTCTTAACTTTAAAGCTGATTTAAGGAAAAAACATTTCCTTTAATGTATCGTTTCTAAATTGTCTGAAAGACAAAAGCCTGATGCCTGGATTCATGTTTCCTTCCTCATGTAGACTATCTGTGAACTGCTGAATCAACTAAGGTACTCAAAGGTAGA
>NW_005844012.1:0-4453 GCF_000455745.1 Alligator sinensis | reverse complement strand
GTATACCATCTATTATCATGCATACACTGATCACACGTATAAACCCTCTTGCCATAGCATCTGGTGGACTTGACATGACTTATTGTTGGGCTTACCCTCAACTGTCAGTACAGAACAAGCAATTCTTATCTCAGATAGATACAGAGGTAGCAATCCTTCATGGTAGATAGTTGCCCTCCGCTTTGCTCATTGATAGTATTAAATGATATAGGGTAGGAAGATATGTTGTGGCCTTCTGTGAAAAAGGTTCCAGCATTGCAATGTAATTTTCATGGGAGTTTTTAAAGGAGGAATGAGGCTCTTGCTTATTATGTTAAGCTTGAAACTGTCAGCTTTCATATGTAGAAACTGATACCTTTATCGTGTAAACCTTGCTTCTGGATGTAGTCCTATTTATTTCAATGGGATGTGAGTCACTTTGCACAAGAAAGCACTATAGAATTTAATGAAGATGAAACTAATAGGGTTCTACATAAATTACTCTTAAACCGTACTGACTTGAATAAAGAATGCAGTTCTTTTAATAGGTTTTTGAACCATCCTATAGACATTTATCACGGCAATAAAATTATCTTTAAATTCCTTAGGAAGTTTATGGTTTCCTATTAACCTATTTCAGGCTTTTCTATAAGAGGCTCATAAAATCAAGCCCAGAGGGTTATAGACTTTGAGTTAGAAAAATCACTTGTCATAGTAAAATGAATGGGCTTTATATATAACATTTGCCAGTTGTTTGTTGTATCCGGTAGACAGGCAAAAGAAACCTATGAAAGATGTTGCTTTTTGCAAAATAAGTGATAAATGATGGATTTGCTAATGGTGCAATTATTCCCCCCTGCAGTTCTTTATAATAAAGATACCATATATGTCTATTCACTTACTTTGCAGAACGAGCCCATCTAATGAGCTGAACTGCTCTGCGGAAGTTGTGAACTGCTTTTTAATATACTCTGGGTATCTATTTATTTTCTCCTTTGAATGTTTCAACAAGGACTAGATTTCTTAAGATAGTTTCAGTGACACATGCTGCAGACAAAGTGATGTTTCCAGACAGCTAGGGAGAGCAGTGTGGTATGTCATCTTTTGTCACAATCTTCTCCTATGAACATGAGAGGGGTAATAGAGTAGCTTAAATTGAGTGCCAGATTTTAGATAAATGCTCTTTAATTCAGCCCATCTTAGACAAGTTCCTTAATTGCAAGATAATAGAGCTTTCATTCAGAATCACACAATATATTTGCATTGCTGTTTACAGACACGGAAGTTCCTAGCAACATTAATGAAGGAGCTGTGCCTGCATAAACATAAGTGTAGATTTTGCCGTGGAACCTGCAATCAAATCAGATCAGCAACGAATCAAAACCTCAGTCTTTAAAGTGTCCCTTTTAAGAAATGAGATTTGAGGAGCAGCTCTTGTAGAATGTAACAGTGTTGTGTTGATGTCAGTTCACACTGCAGTACTTTTTTGCATGGGCTTATAGGAAACTGTAAGTGAATAGTTGAATAGTGAGGAAAATGCATGTTCCAAAATAAAGTGATAAAGGAATTGGAGAAGCAGTGGCATAACTAACAAGTTTTGTGCCCTGGGCAAAACCCTGCCAGGAGTTATTCAGCGCTGTCTCCCATATTATTCCAACCAGCACCATTTGAAGGAATAGGGTACCAAGTATTCTGAATAAAAAGGCTCTAGGTTTGGCCTATCTCCACTCGCATCTAACTGAAAATAAAAAGGACAGATGCATTTCACAGGGAAAAAACCTTGACTAGGAATGCTTGCATTTTGAGTTGTCACCTTTCAGAATCCTTGTGCCCTCCTGGCTAGGGACAGAAATGACACATAAACGTGTATAAGTGATTGGAAACCAGTTCAAATCTGTAACAAGAGAAATTCAGCGGACATAAACTGGTTTTCAAAATGGCCAGAGCCAGTTTAAGATAAATGTGGATGGATGTAGTATCAGACTTAACTGATTTAGATTAAATTGATTTATTGAATTTCTGTCCCAAGTGCCCTCCAGATTCAAGTTAACTCACAGTCCCAAGATGCTTTGCACCTTCCCCACAAACCCCTGCCCTCGGAAGGTGGCTGGGTTAGTCTTGGCCCAAGCTGTCTACTCCAGCCAAACAGGGAGATGTGCTGTAGTGCTACCCCCTAGCTCAGGGCTGGGCAATTATTTCGGGCGGAGGGCCACTTACTGAGTTTTGGCAAGCCATCGAGTCACATGACAGGCAGCCAGGGGCAGACAAATATATATTTTCTAAATTTTGTAGGTGCCCCGTGGGCTGGATAGAAAGGCCTGGCGGGCCGCATCCAGCCCACGGGCCGCATTTTACCCGCCCCTGCCCTAGCTTAAGGCCTAGGCCACTGCAGGCATGTGGCTGCATTTCCAGATTCAAAAGTAAATGTCTGTTCACTTACTTATCGGTTCAATCTACACAGCTTAAACTAACCTGCAAAGACTGAATCGATTCAGCCTCGGGCTTTTTGACTTTCTGTACTTAGCCCCTATGACTGACACACCATTCTATCGACATGTGTAGGCTGCCTGATGGGCACTTAAAAAATCAGCAACCTCATTATCTCTCTCACGTTCCTTTTTTCCTGTGACTGTTGAGCTGAAGTAGGAAATGGATAATCAAGAACAGGAAAAAAAGCTCTTTACCATTTCCTGGATTGATCAGGGCTCTTTGAGTGTGTAAGAAGCATGCTTGTCGGCTGAATCAATTGCATCTGCAGAGACAGCACTGAAAGGCTGTGAATTCAGGTACTGTGGCACAAAGCTTTGTTAGAGCAGACTGTAGCCCGCTTTTCACATCCAATACCTTTGAAAGTCACATTTAGAGGTGGATAAAAGGACAGTTGCTTCAGGAGAACCAGGAGGCATACTATGATTTGGGTCTCTACGGTTCAAAGTAAAAGGCACACTGGCTGTCTTAATTACTGGTGCTTCTCCTGATTTTTTTTCTCCGTAAAACATTAAAATGCTGGAATACGGAGTGGAGAAACTTTTTTTTTAACCCATAATGTGGTGTATTCAGCTCTGTTTAGTTGGATGGAAACCTTGACCACACTGGAAAGAAGTTTCAGAAGGTTTCTGAAACCAGAAAATCTGGTTGAAATTTGGATCCATTTCCCTTCATCTCTCCCCAGCCCCCACCAAATGGGTTCATGTTCTCTTCTTGTTGCCTCAAAGGCGCTGGCATTTTGCCTTTGCTTTTGAGGATTCTGTGCACATAGACTGTATTTCACAGGAGGAAGTTTGAGAGGCTGCCATGGGGAGAAAAAAAATGTATTTTGAATATTTAATGTCCCAGAGAATCCCTGCAGCTGTGAAGAGCCTGTTTTTCCTTTTTGGAAAGCCTAAGATTACAGAACCATATCAAGAATGGAGGCTGCTTTTATTAAATAAACATCACAGAGATCATCTGTGCCTGACACACTTTTTTCATATTACTCTGGGAGATCTTTTCTGTCCAATCCACTGTGTCTGGCTTGTCTCTCCTCCTCACTTTTCTGAGCCCAAACCACAAATAGTTGATCTTCTAGCAAGAAAAAGTGAAGCTAGTTTTCACCCCTGTGCACAGTGATACCTAAATAAGTCCTGATAGCCTTGGTCCGGTCCACAGAAATGTAGGAAGTGCTGCTTTTGGGATTAATGCCCTCTGTTCAGCACAGGTGGCATCCACGTTGTGCTGAGGTCTTGGAGGTGATACAGCACTACTGTGGCTTCCAGTTGATCATACCAAATGATTTGCACCTTACATATCAGTGGATCCCAATCACAGGGGCTTTCAGCTCTTCCATGTGTTACAATATGCAGGGGCTGCATTTCTGTTACCAGTAAGGCAAAACCTCTGTTTTACCCCTTCTGCAAGCACAGAACAATAGCTTCTGGTACTGGCTTAGTGCAGAATCCCATGTCTGAAGAGCTAATTTGTTATGAACTGTGAGCACTGACGCAAAGCCCTCCTGGAAAAATGTTACGCAAGTGTGTTATTAAAAATTTTGCTATAAGGCTTTTATTTTCCACCCGTTCCCCGTCTTTGCCTTCACGCAGAATCCAAGAATTAATTATGGTACAAGTCAGGCATTATAGCTGCTCCTAAACTACTATTGGGAGAAAGGATGGTGTTCTGAGAAGGCACTGGACTGACACATGGGAGACTGGGGCTCAAAGCTTTAGATCAGTGGTAGATCACAGATGCAAAATCCAAGCACCAGGAGCCTGGGTTTTAAAAGGTGGAGACTATGGAAAATGTGTGGCTCGGGGCTTCGTGATCTTATGGTTAGTACTCAGCACTGCATCATTTTGGACTTGTCATTCAGTTCACCCATGCCTCAGTTTCCATATCTGTGATGTGGAAGATAGACACCAAAGGCAGGTTGTGAAGTTTAAATGATGCTCACCCATTTTGCATTTAGGTCTCAGGGAGGGATGTGTCCATGCTGTTT
>NW_005844011.1:0-22601 GCF_000455745.1 Alligator sinensis | reverse complement strand
GATAACCAAAAAGGGATGTTTTGCTTGCACCAGGGAGTTTAAGAAGCTGTAGAAAAGGACTTGCAGACCAGTGCTCTTTACTTGCCTCTCCTGATTTACCCTCCCTGCTAAACCAGGTAAGTCCGATTCAACTCAATCTCTTCACTAAATGGATACTGCATTAAACGGACTTTTACCATTGGGAAAGAATCTTGCAAATATACTCCAGGATGTTTTAGGATATTTGGGGGCACTGAAGAACTGCACAAGCTTTCGAAGGAAAGGCAGCAGTGTGACAGAGCAATGGGAATTGGGATGCTTGTTCTTATTTTTCACTAAGTATTGGGTGTTTGAATTATTGAGACTGACAAACTTCACACCCAACTTTTAACTTAGTTGTGCACGGAAGAAAATACACAATGGATTCTTTCCAAGTTTTCTTCCTGCTTTCGGATGAAAGTGCTACCTGGCATTAATGGGGACAGGACAAAAATTAACAGAATCACTGTTCTGATCCATTGAGTTTTTGTGTGTGTAATTAGATATATTAAATGCAGATTCTCAGGTGCTCCATTACTGAAATGCCTTTGAAAACTACTGCTTGTCCTGCTGTTTTATTCCCAGAAGCGCCTTTTCCCCCGAGGTATTCATTAGCAAAATGTCAACTCACCAAGGGTCAAGCAATAGGAATTTTTCTCACATGTCCCTACCCCAGCCTGCATGAAAAGTTTTCCAAAATTAATGGGAAATGGCACTCTTACCCCAAACAAGGCATGGGTTCCAAACTTGAGTAAGTGTTTTGAGGATAGGGGGCTGGAGAGGGGCTGTCACCAGAGCAGCTTAAGGGGACTGGAGCAAGTGACAGTGACAGAGAAGAAGAACTGGGACCCAACATGTGACCAGAAGCAACTGATCCATCTCTCAGTTGGTCTTTCTAGGGCTGTCATTGAAGCCATTGATAAGGCCTGACTCTTACTGCACTGGAGCTTCTGCCTTGCTTAGGGTCTTCCCCTCCTTTTTGTTGCTTTTTTTGCAGTTAATGGGTAGTAGGCATAAGGGAGCCCACAGGTGAGGGTGGCATTTCAAGGGCATTTGGGACACTAACAGCCAGAGTGAAAGAAGGACTAAGTATGGTGATGCTGTGGCATGCCTTGTGCAAAGTGTAGGTGTGCCCAGTAAGCAGTGACAATCAAAAGCCTGAGTTAGGTGTCCAGGGCCCCTTAGTTCAGACAAACATATTCAAGCTCCTCCAATCCAAACAAGGCAGCATGCTCAGCCACAGCAAAGCCCAGACATCCACAGCAAAGCCCAGACATCCTGCCTGTCTCCCAAAATGGGGGGATTCCCTGCAGCCCCAACTTTGCCTGGGATTGTAGGACCCTTTGGCACCCAAGATCCTAGTAGTAGGAGACAGAAAGAGGAAGATTTGGGTGCTGGCTACTGAAGTGAATGCACATTCCCCACGTTTCAGGACTGTGCCTGCACCATCGGGCCAGGGGCTGCCTAGGCCTGCACTAAAGATTCCCGCCCTCCTCCTGCTGCACCTGCCCCACAGGGGCCTGGAGCCTGCTTTCCAGCCAGCATTTTGCATGCAAAGAAAGTGAGAAGCCTTTGAAGCTGTTGTTTAGGGAAGAGGCTGAGGGCAAGTGGAGCAAAGAGATGAGGTGGAGGAAAGGAGAACAGTGACACAGGGAGAAAGGAGGGCTGAGGTCAGCATTTCCCTGCTCCATCACCCATTCTCCAGGTCCCTAACAGATTTCCCTGAGAGTCACACCCAAGTTTTGATGCTTGATCCCATCAGAACTGCAGATGTGTCATATTTCCTCTGCTCCCTGATGTGTGCTTTAGGTTCCCCTCCAGCGCACCAAGATGTTTGACAGCCTGGACATGATCGAAGACCTGTCTTACCACGGCCAGTCTGACTGTTTTCCCCACTACCGTAGAAGGCCACTGTATACATGTTGTTGCTATGACCAATGTGGAAGGCTGGTTTGGCGAGGTTGCTGCTGGTCCATACCCCGCTGGTGGTGCTATAGGCGCAGCTCTGGAAGCAGCTGGCCATGCTAAATCCAGCTTGAATATCCACGGCACTTGGAGCAATGCAGATATAAAAAGCAAGATACAGAATCACAGCTTACCCGAAGGACACGGCTTAGAGCAGTGCTAAGCACTCAGCACCTCCATTGTGAGGGCTCAGCATTGCTAAAAAATTCCATCCCCCATACATGCTTTTCCTACACTTTGCTTTGTTACTTTATGAACATTGAATTCTCTGCACCATTAAACATTAAGGCGTCTTCATGATGTGCTGTCATTTAAAAGGAAGCCTCTGCTTCTCAAGAGTCCGCTTGCAATCCATTGCAGACCACTTGACACAGCCACACTTGTGTAGAAGGGGTTTGGTGTCAACAGGAAAGAGAAGCTCTCTTATGTTAGCTTCTAAATAAAAAAATGGCTACAGAAAGTGCATCACGGAAAAGCTGTTTATTCTCCTGTTTACCTGGTGCTTTGCCTCATGTGACAATATTTATGGAAGAAAGTAATAAATAAATAGATGGAAACAGCTTGGTAGTAAAAGTCAGGAGATGAAAGAAAGAAGCACACCCTGTACAAAATGGGCCAGACGTAGAATCCTGGCTGTGGCCCTTTGGAAATCCTTGGGAGTATTTGCTCTGTCTCCTGTATCCTTTCTGTTTCTTTATACTCAACTTCTTCATTGCATTAAAATTACTCTACAGCATAATATTTGCCTCCTGGGTTTCTTTTCCCCTCAATTCCTAATTTGCAAACCTGCGGGTGAAACAACCTCCTGTGGAGAACTCAGCACCCAGCATGATTTAATTCATATTTAAGTCCTACAGAGAGGGGAAGATCCGACCTGGAACATGTCTGTGTAGTGTGTACCCTGTTCTTTCCTGGATAGAGCGCCTGGTCCTTTTCAGCTGGGCTCCATTACTGTTAATACTACACTTTCTACATTCCAGATACTTTATGCCAGCCCTCAAATCTCTCCAGCTGTTGCCACTCTGGCTTGATTGAAAGCATGTCAATATGAAGACAATCCATCCCAAGCAGAGGTGATCTGTTATCCAGCCAACTTAATCCTTTCAATAAGGAGGAGCTTGGAGCCCATCTGTGCCCTGTGTCTTCATGCCATTGGAGGCAGTAGTGCCCTATTCCATTTCCCCAGAACTCAGAGTTGGAAGGTTTCTTCCAGTGCATCTATACAAGACGTTCAAAGCACAGTAGATTAGCCCTAGTGCGCATTAGCGCATAATGGTGAAAGATGTGCTAATGCGCAGTAGCATTAAAATACTGTAAATTAGTGTCACTTAAAAGACGTGCACTGGGACTACTGTGCAGTAACACTGATTACAGCACATCCAGTTAGTACCTGTTATTACAGGTACTAAGCTTAATGCACACTAATTAAAACACATTAATGCACATGTAGGAACTCCCCTTTCATATTGCGTAGTAATGCAGTCACCCAAACCTTACACCTCCTTATCCCAGGAGGGTGTTTCATTGTGGCTGTCTTTAATATCTTTATGTAGACAATGTGGAGACACTGTTGCCCAGTAAGAGGGGTTCAGAGCTGGGTGCCTTGGCTATGTGTGCAGAGAATGGGGAGATAATAGGCACCCCCCTGGGCAACAGCTAGACAGCCCACAAGCACTTACATGTTACCAACAGAAATGCTAAAGCAGGGGGAATTTCTGCACTCCCACCCATCTCAAGGGCTCACACACTTGCCTTGCAGTTCACCTGGGCACCAGTTCACCAGTTCACTCGGCAGGGGTGCTAGTGCCCACCTCTTGAACAGCGTCAGGCATTCACCCAGGGAAGGGGTGACCTGGGTCCCAGACTCTTCAGAGAAGCTGCATTGGGGAGTGCTTGCGTTCTGGTCCCTGCCCCACAGAAACAGAAATAACCACATAGAATACAACAACTCTTCAAGTCCTTTTCTTGGAATCTTCTTTCCAGTGATTTCAGGACTATATGCTTGTTTTCGCATTCAGACTGCTGGCCTTATTCCATGTAAGATATGTCTAGGTGAAAGCGTCAGAGCCAGGAATCAAGTGCAGCTCATGTGTACATCTTTCCTAGGGCACATCCCACATTTCCACAAGTAAAAGAATATTCATCACCAAAACACTTCATTAGAGATGAGGAAATTTGATCTTCTTCTTTAGATTGCCCTAGTGTTTTTTTCTAGGATGTCCTGAGGATAATTTTTTGAGTGTGGGGACACTTTGTCCCTAAACAGAAACCTTTTCTAACCATGAATACTGCAAGCCACTACCATTGGTCCATAAAGCTTCATTTCCAGATGTTTTACCTGCTTCAGCAGAAATAAGGTAACTGCAGGCTAGCCCTGCAAAAAGTCTATTAGCCGATCTGTTTGTTATATATAATGTATAGGAACTGTTAGCACATTGGTCCATCTTGCTCACTTACGTCATTGGGGTGAATCTGCAAACCAATCTTGCTTTACATATGTTCAAAGCTTTCTTTAGAATGAGTGCACCCGAAACACAAATCCTGCTGCATCTTCACCGTAAAGTCACTCGTGGGCGGCCTATAGCTAGAATAACTGTCGCGTTCTCCTCCACTCTCCTATTAAAGGCTGACCCGTACCAGACAGATTGTGGAAATGAGACACAGTACACATTAACTCCAGTCACATGTTAGTGGCAGTCAAGGTGTTATAATGTGTTGTAAAATATATGGTCTATAATCCTGAAAGTGTTCATGCCTTGTGCTTGAGGCAATGTTGTAAGAAGCCCTGTGGATTATAATTATAGGATAATCTGAGTCTAAAAATAATTTCCCCTCACTGCCACAGACGTAGGCCTAGCCTTATTACTTGGTGATGCCCTGAGGAAGAAGGATTACATCCCTTATGAACTTTCACAGAGGAAATCCAGCTCAGACAACAGAGCTGCACACCCGCCCTTTTCTCTTCACCACCAAGGGCATTCCTCTACCTCTACACACCACTCCCCTTGATGTTCAGGAGAGAGGGGTCAACAATAAGTTTAAACAGCAACAAAAAAGACAAGCATTATGCATTAATGCGCTGTATTTATGGCGCATTAAGTTTAGTACCTGTAGTCATAGGAACTAACTCAATGCGCGGTAACAGGCACTACTGCACAGTAGCGCAGCACGCACCTTCTTAGTGATGCTAATGCACAGTAGACTAATTCTCCTGCGCATCAGCCCATTAGCACAGCTTTTGTCGTGACAGACTAAGAGCAGGAGAAGTGCTCTACTGTGCATTTAGCGTCTCGTGTAGACGCGCCCACTGACGGTGAATTAACTTCTTAACAAAGCGGGACCACAGGGCACAGGCACCTCCCCAGTCACGAACTCAGCCTCCCGCCATCACAGGGAATTATGATATGAAAATAGGTCTAATGATATAGGCTGGCAGGTCTGAGATAAAAGCAATCTGGCTGTCCATGGATTTGAAATGTCTGAGCACTTTCCTGTGGTGGGCTCATTCAATCCTGCCACAGTCCATGAAATAATATTCATTATCATAGTTATCCCCATAGCATGTTGAATGAAGTTGCCAAGCTCCTGGGAATGGCAAGGGAACATAACAGAAAAAAGAGAAAGCTAATACAATAATACCAAAAAAATCCAAACCGCAACAGAAAAATTTCACAGGAATTCAGCACGTGCAGTTCCCTGATGGCTTACCTGAGTACAACCGAGTCCTGACTTCGCACACTAAACAGGTCAAACCATGAGACTGTGATTGCAACATCAACCGCATATTCATTTTACTCATTTCCCTAATATATTAAAATCCACTAACTAAAGCAGTAAAAGAATTCTGTAATCAACCCCTGGGGTGCATCAACCTTGGGTAAAATACAATCTGTGTAGTAGCTGTTACAATATTTCCAATTGGACTTTGTTATAAATAGAGCAGAGTTATGACCCCTAATTACATATTACTTCTATAATTAAAGTAAACGAACCCTGGATTTGGCTTCTTGTCAGGTACTTACTCCAAGATGTCTCTTCTTCAGTAACAGGTATGGCAGGACTTCTCAGATGGAGGGAAAGCTGCTTGCTCAGTCGCACAAAATGGAGGGGAAGCTCTCCCCTCAATGCCTCAGAAGATGGAGGGGAAACTGGTTCTTCAGTGCCTCAGAAAATGAAGGGGGAACTGTCCCCTCAGTGCCTCTGGACTCCTGTCACAGTATCTCCCTACCACAAGACCATATCTGATATTGGATCCATGTAGCATTTGCCTTAAGTTACTCAAGGCTGCTCTTTTCATCATGCACAGGTCTTCTGAGAAATCAGG
The DNA here is from genome assembly GCF_000455745.1 of Alligator sinensis. Lineage (NCBI taxonomy): Eukaryota > Metazoa > Chordata > Crocodylia > Alligatoridae > Alligator > Alligator sinensis. The sequence goes on along the minus strand of NW_005844011.1, from coordinate 16,294 downwards.
AAACAGTGAGGTTTTCTATCATTTAAACCTAAGATTTCCCTTCTTCGTCAATGAGGACAAAACCCGAGCCGTGGCAGATCCTCAGAGGCTGACATAGACGTGTCCGGGGTTTGAGCCTGCCCTGGTACGTGGATCCTGGGGCGAGCTCCTTTGTTGGCTACAAATGTCCAGCTCGGGATCCTTAAATTTCTGGTTTATTAGGTGGATTGAAACACTGTAATGAGTTAAATCATAAACCTTGGGGCCGGTCCTTCCACACACACACACACACACACACACAGTAGCAAACTACATGAGTCAGGTATACCTATCCTACAGGCGCTGGAGTCTGTCATTGAGGCTTCTTTCAACGTGGTGTTATCTTCTAGAAGGGGGTCGCCGGCTGGTCCTTCTGGCTGGACAGGTCGAGTGCTGGTCAAGTTGGAGTCAAGAGGGCGCCACTGAGGGTCACTTTTCACTGCCTTTTATCTGTCCTTGGCAGACTTTGGTGACTCCCCAGTTTTCAGGTTTGCCCAATCCAGGGGCCATTGACCCTCATGGGACTTCCCCCCTCGTTGGCTATTGGATGGCATCTGTCAGCCCCAGGGGTCATCCGCATGTATGTGCAGGTTTGGGAGTCCATTGATGAATTTTGAATAGGGCTCTGGGAGCGGTCGATTTGGAGATATTCAGCACAAAAGTTGGTCCCCAGCGTTGATTAACTCAGGCCAGGGCTTCTAGCCCTTGATCAGTGAGGTTTAGAGATTTCCCGGTTGTTACATTGTCTTCTATTGAGTTCTTCCCTTGGTTGATCTGCAGTTTTCTTAGGTGTTAATTGCCTGCCTGCTACTGTGTTACACATTCAATCACTGATTCACTCGCTCTTTCAGGGGCCAGCCTGATACAGGGAAGGACAGTTTGATTCCTGCCCTTGTTAACCTTTTTACAATGTATAAATTACTTATGAAACTAAACACGTTTAGTTGAAAGTTGAAAGGTGAGGAGTATAAAATATAAGCTACAAAAGTAATGCCATGGCACACAAATAGATAAAAAATACCAAAATACAAGGGGAGGTACAAAATGCACACATAGAAGTTTCAAAACACAATTCCTTATCTTAAAGTGAAAGAAAGAGGAAGGAAGAAAAGGCAGAAGAGGAAAAACATACTCAAGGGTGGGAGAGCAACTGCAGGCAACAGGAAACGGGGCTTTCTGCTACACCTTCACTCTCTGGAGGCAATGAGAGATCTTTGGGATTTCTGGCAGGACGTGTTGTAGGAAACCGTCATATTTGCTCCCTCACCGCCCCCAGGAATCCCAATTCATCTCGTGTGATTTCTACCACAGTGAAACCCCCGTTCATCTTACTGCTGTTTGAATCTGTTGATCTTTAATTGAAGACCACCGTTCTCTTTTTTCTTCTCCATCAGATCACTGTTGTTCTTATGCACCTCCCTTTCCAGGATGACAGTGTCCAATTTTGTGTCATCAGCGTCTGCAGAAAGCCCACTGATGTCTGAGAGCGTCCCTCCAGGTTCCTTGACAAACTCTGCCTCGGAGAGGAGATCCACTGAGACACCACGGCCTGAGGCACCTCGCTCCCATCACCGACCTGTCTGGGACATCCAGGCCCCTTCGCTTCACATGATTACATTCATTTACACGGCTTGCTCATGCCATAGATAGCTGGATAGATAGATAGATAGACGGTAGGCCTGTGCAAAGCAGCTAGTATTCGCTTCGGATTCAGATTTGGCCAAATCAGTGGACAGCAATTTGTTTTGGTGATACGAATCACTGTCCTGAAACAATTCTGCTGAGTGTAGTTTGGAGATTTGGCTGCTGCTGAATCCGCTGAATCTCCAACTCCCACAGGCCTCATCCCCCACCTGCTCTCCCAGCCCAGCCATGGCTGCCTCTCCTGCCTCAGCGCTGGCCCTTTAAGGAAAAAAAACAAGGAGGAGCAAGAATGTTTTTTTTGTCCTTCACTTGCATATCCCCCTTGGCTTTGTATATGAAGAGATGAAGATGCCAACAACTGTCTTGGCTGCGTATAGAAAACGTCAAGGATGTTCATGTCATACAGCGTCAAACCTGCAACTTTCCTAGCACCCCATGCTTTGTTTTCCACTACAGCCATCCCCTGCCCTCGCCAGCAGGCAGCTCTGCAATCGGCTTCTGCAATGAGTCCTGATGCTACCACACTGGGAACCCACTGCACGACAATAAAGAAATGAATTTGTTCTTGACATGAGGGGGAACTCAGCCAAGAGGGGAAAAAAATGAAACAGGAAAAGCTAAAATCACTTCAGGTTTCTCTTTTCCTTTTTAAGTGGAATTCTGTAGATCTGGGAAGCATCTGAAGTCCTCTATCCAGACTATCAGTCAATGAGCATCAGCTGGCTTCGCTGGTGACTGAATCAGAAAATTTCAGGTGCGCCCCCGCACATAATAAATACAGGCTCCTTCCCCACTTTGAGTTTCATACCCGCCCTCCAATAACAGGTAGATACAAGGATGCAGACAGGGCCTGGGCTCCCCCGCTTTCAAAGAGATGCGTTTACAATCCAGGATTGCAGATGAGATCTGCTTAGGATTGATTTGTCTTAATTTGGACATGCTTTTGGTCAACCCAGGTTGGAGGTAGGAATGACTCGGAGGGAGGTATGAGAGCACTCTCTGTTTTTAATAGTACAGGAGGAAAGATCTGGAGAGATCTGAGGGCTGATATTCTGTTTCTGCAAAGAAGAAAGCGCAGGATTACCACTCCTGGAGCCACGGCTAAAAGGACCAGGGGCTTTATATAAGAGAGAAGTGAAAACATCCCATCTGGGCTAGGAGGAAAGCCCAGGGCACACAGACATGCTCCAGGGCTGATTTTCATCTCTGTGTAGCACTTCAGTAGGACTTGAGTCATGCTGGGTGCGGGGCTCTGCATGGGAGGGAATTTCACCAGCATGTCTGCAAATAAGGAATGGAGGGGAAAAAACCCAGGAGGCAAATATTATGCTGCAGAGTAAGTTTAATGCACAGAAGAAATTGAGAATACAGACACAGAAGGGATATAGAGGAGAGTACAAATATTCCCAAGGTTTTCCAAAGGGCCACAGCTGGGATTATTTGCCTGTTGTCACCAAACATCTTCTACACGTCTGTGGCTGTGTCAAGTGGTCTGCAGTAGATTGAAGGTGGACTGTAAGGAGGCAGGGGCTTAATTTAAAATGACAGCACAGCATGAAGAGGTCTTAATGCATAACAGTGCGGAGAATACAAAGTTCCTAGAGTAACAAAGCAAAGCGTAGGAGACAGGTGTATGGGGAGGGAGTCTTGTAGCAATGCCGAGCCCTCACGCTGGAGGTGCTGAGTGCTTAGCACTGCTCCAAGCCATGTCCGTCGGGTCGGCCGTGAATCTGTATCTTGCTTTTCATGTCCGTGTTGCTTCAAGTGCCGTGGATATCCGAGCTGGATTTAGCATGGCCAGCGCCTTCCATAACTGCCCCTACCGCCCCAACAGGGGCAACAGCACCATCCCTGCCAAACTAGCTCTCCAGTGCATGGATCATAGCAACAACAATAACATGGCTTTCTGCGGCGGGGTCTCCAACAACAAGTTGGGTACTGGTAGTACAGGTCTTCAAACATGCCAAGGCTGTCAGACATCTTGCTGTGCTGGAGGCGAACCTGAAACACAGCAGGGAGCAGAGGAGACATGACACATGTGCTGTTCTGATGGAATCAAGGGTCAAAACTTGCGTGTGACTCTCATGGGAATCTGGCAGGAACCTGGAGACTGGGGAATGGAGCAGAGAAATGCTGACCTCAACCCTCCTTTCTGCCTGTGTCGCTGCTCTCCTTTCCTCCACTTCATTGCTTTCCTGTACTTCCCCTCAGCTTCTCCCCCAAACAACAGCTTCAAAGCCTTCTTACTTCCTTTGCCTTCAAAATGCTGGCTGGAGAGCAGGCTCCAGGCCCCTGTGGGGCAGCTGCAGCAGGAGTGGGGGAGGAAGCCTTTAGTCCAGCCCAAGGCAGCCCATGGCCCGATGGTCCAGGCACAGTCCTGGGACGTGGGGAATGTGCATTCACTTCAGGACCCAGAACCCAAGTCTTCCTCTTTCTGTCTCCTGACACTGGGATCTCGGGGGTGAAGGTGGAGAGCACGCCTGAAGCTTGTTGCACTGCAGGAAGGATACAGCCTTAGGCAGTTTGCAGTTATGGATCCCACAATCCCGGGAAATGTCTGGACTGCAGGGAATCACCCCAGTTGGGGAGAGAGGTGGGGTTTTGGATATTGCTTCCTCTCTTCTGAGCTTTTCAGTGGCTGAACTTGCTGCCTGGTTTGAGTTGGAGGACCTAAAGTGTCTTCTTTAAACTAAGGGGGTCCTGGGCATCAGACTCATGATTTGGATTGTCACTCCTGACTGTTCAGCTGGGTCCCTCTTTCATTCTGGCCATTACTGTCCCAAATGCCCTTGAAATGCCAACCTCAGCTGTGGGGCCCTAATTCCTGCCAGCCACCAACTACAGTAAAACAACAAAAACAAGTGAAAGACCCTGAGCATTTCTGAAAACCAATGAACAGAAGTGCAAGTTCAGTTTTTAAATTACACCAGAAAGAAAGGTACTTGTAAGAGATCAAGCTGAGTTGGACTTACCTGGCTCACCGAAGAGAATCCAAGAAGTGATTAAAACATCCTCGCTTGTGTGACCTTTTATACAGTTCTCAGATTGCCGGGAGCATTTGTGGCATCTTCTGTACCTGACATCCTTGTTAGTGACAAAACATGCATGTGTCGTGTGTGCCAACCTGCCAAATACTGTAATCGTTTCACTCTGTGTTTGTAATTACTGTGTTTTTTAATTTAGTTTAGGACTGGGAGATTACACCCCACCAGGTGTCTTTTAAATTAAATTTATGGGTCAACCTTCTTCCTGGTCCTGCTCTACAGACTTCATTAGAGTTGGAGGATTTGGGGTAAGTCTGCAGGGTACACAGAGCAGTTGTTGGTGGGACCATTTGCTCTCCTGTGCATGAATCCAGTTTGGTCCATACTCATATGTGGTGGGGAGCGGGGTGTTTCTGAAACTCAAACAGGAGAAGGAGCCATTGTTTAGTATGCTCACGTGCGCACCTGACATTTTGATTCAGTGCCCACCAAAACCCATGGGCGTCAGCACATTGACTGGTGGAAGGACTGACATGCTTCATACATCTTGTGAACCCCACCTATGATTTTTATAACTTCTGGAGTGCCTTAAGCTTTGACTGTGTATTATTTCACTTTATGTCAAGGTTTAGTTTTCTTTTTGTCTCTGGGCTGAATTCCCCCCAATCTCTATTAGGGATTTATTTCTTCATTAATCTGCAGTGGTTTCACCAATGCAGCAACAGCAGGGTGCATGGCAGAAGCCTATTGCTGTGCTGCTTGATAGCAATGGCAGGGCATGGTTGTAGGAGAACAGAAAGCATGGGGTCTTAAGAAAGGTCTGAGTAGCAGCTTTGAAGCTGTATGAGGTGAAAGCCCTCGACTTTTTCCATACCGAACTAAGGCAGTTGTTGGCAAGCTCATATATTCCAAATAGAAAACCTGGGAAGATATACAAATGAGAGACAAAGAAACCCCGTTCCTGCTCATCTGGGAGTTGCAGAGGGAGTGTCAGGGGAGAGAACAGTGTGGTTTTGTTCTGCTTCAATATTCTTCTCTTGCCACTGTAAGACACCTGTGACCTTCGGGATGGACCCAGGATCTGTCCCCTCTGGCATTTCTTGTGTTCTTACTAAGGTGAAATGTGGTGAGATGACTGAGCTAATCTGAACACTGATCAGACTTGGCGTGTGGTAGGAGGCATGTTATGCAGAAAGCTTTTACAGAACAAGTCTCCTACAAAGTTTCTCTGTGTGTCTCCCTTTCAGGAGCCCTAGAAGTTGATGGCTGTTCTGAGTGCAACCACCAGCAGATCTGGCCTGTAAAGATTGAAATAAAGTTGTTGACACAAGAGAGAGAGAAATAGGACACTGCTTTTAAAATGCAATCTTAAAAGCTCTAAATTCCAAGTGTATAATAACACATGACCTAACTAAAGATTAAAAATGAGTGAGCTTGATTTCCATATTTAAAATATCTCTATTGCCTCCTACAAGGGTTCCTTCCGGTAGGAAGGTATTAACTTCCGGTAGGAAAGTAATGTAAATATTTGCCCCTGTTACAGCTGTAAAGATTGTTCTGAAGTGCTTTGATTTCCTAAATTCTGAGAGCGTTATAACATCCACTGTGTCTGTTATTAACCTTATTATCTGCAAAAATTAGTAGTGGTGTGTTGAGATTAAGGTCACATAATTGCCAGTAAAAGAGTTCATAAACTTGATAGTCCGGACTGCCATGTGTGCAACGTGCAACCGACTGAGCGAGGCGTCTCTCTCTCTCTCAGCAGTCTTCATTCTCCCTTGTAATTAAACAGGAGGAAACCTGGATATCAGTTTTGGAGAAATGGGGCAATGGAATAGAGGACTACTGCCTCCGAATACATACAGACAGGCCTGTGGCTCCTCCTTTAGCACAGAGACTTGTTTAAAAACTGGGATTGCAGATCAGCTGTTTTTAGGATTAAATTATCTCATTAGAAGATGCTTTTGAGCAGAACAGATTAAGAGGTTGAAGTGAGTGGGAGGGAGACACGAGGCTGCTCTGTGTTCAGTGTTATCAGTCATGGAGCCACTGCTGAAAGGGACCAAGTGCCCTATATGAGGGAGAAGTACAAACAGCTCATCGGGCTAGGAGGAAAGACCAGGACACACAGACATGCTTCAGGGCTTGTCTTCTCTGTGTAGCACTTTTGTGGGAACTGAGTCATGCTGGCTGCTGGGCTCTGCACAGGAGGGAATTTTAGCATCAGGTTTGCAAATAAGGAATGGAGGGGAAAAAACACCAGGAGGCAAATATTATGCTGCAGAGGAAGCTTAATGCACAAACCAAATTGAGTAAACCGACATTGATGGGATACAGGGGAGACAGCAAATATTCCCAAGGTTTTCCAGAGGGCCACAACCGGGATTCTACGCCTGGCCCATTTTTACAAGGTGCGCTCCTCTCTTTCAGCTGCTGACTTTTAATACCAAGCTGTTTCCATCTATTCAGTAACTACTTTTTCCCCCTGAATAATGTCACAAGAGGCAAATCACAATGTAAGGAGGGGAATAAATAGCTTCTCCATGATGCCGTTTGTGCAGCCAAGTTTCTAGTTAGAAGCAAAGGATAAAAGAGCTTCTCTTTCCTGTTGACCCCCAAACCCTTTTAGAGCCCTGTTGCAATGTCAAGTGGTCTGCAAGGGAGTGCAAGTGGAGTCCAGGGCGGCAGAGGCTTCCTTTGAAATGAAAGCACAGCATGAGGAGGGAGAGAACAGTTTGGTTATTTCCTTTTTAAATATTCATCTCCTTTACATGCCCTCGCTACGTCCACGTTTGGCTTTCATGTCTCTTGTTTTTTTTGCGTCAAGCTTCTCCAGGGCCATCTTCTCAAGTAAAGGATGAGGAAGTACATCATGTGGCCATCTTCTTTTACTTCACCTACTTTGTGCAGGAAGAGCAGAATACCGCCGTGGAAAAAGCAAGCGTGGAAATGAACTCGCTTCTAGGGAGATGTCACCTGACAAGTTCAGTACGAAGTGGAAAGCTTGTTTATAAGATGATGCAGGTTGTTCAAATGAAAAAACCTCTACTTGGATGGAGATGAAGTGTTTGGAGTGGAATATGAGTGTGTTGGGCTTGTCAGAAGAGGGGCCAAGGAAAGTGAAAACCCTTCTCTAAGGTACAACCCAGCATCTGAGTGACTCTAAACACTTTCTTAGTGTGTCAGGAGTTCTGGGACACTCCTCCCCCTTCCTTGGGTCTTTGTGGCAGGATTATAAACAACATTATTTTAGGGAAAAGTTCTCAAAGATTTCAATGTCAAAATGTATAGAAAACAGCCTGTTAGTGCTACCTTTCTGATAAATGGTGAAAATATTGGCTTCTGTTCTGAATCAAGCTCAATGCCAAGTTCAAAGAGCTGAAGAATATCCCCCAGAAAGGAAACCTTGAGTTTCAGCAAGTTTTTTCCTACCCTCCCAGTAGTACAGCTATTAAGTCATGTCCAGAAACCCCAGAAGAACTGGGACTGAACATGTAACCAGAAGCAGTGGGAGTAGGTCATCACATCCCTGATTTTGGCCTTTCTATGACTGTCTTTACAACCATCACTAAGGTCTGGCTCTTACTGCACAGCACCTTCTGCCTTGCTCAGGGTCTTTCTTTCTTTTTGCTGCTTTTGTTGCAGTAGGAGGTTGGCCGGCATTAGGGAGCCCACAGCTGAGCTTAGCATTTTAAGGGTATTTGGGACACTAATGGAGAGAGTGGAAAAGGGACCAGGTGAGGAGACGCTGTGCCATGCTGTGTGCAAAGTGTAGGTGTGCCCATTCAGGAGTGACAATCCATATCCTGAGCTAGGTGTCCAGGAGCCCCTTAGATTAAATGAAGAGACACAAGCTCCTCCAATCCCAACCAGGCACCATGTTCCTTCAGTCTTATCAAAGCCCAGAGCATATGGAGTAATATCCAACATCCCGCCTCTCTCTGCAACTGGGGGGAATCCCTGCAGCCCTGACACTTCCCAGGAGTGTGGGATCCAAAACTGAAACCTGCCTAAGGCTGAATCCTGCCTTCAGTGCAACAAGCATCAGACATGGGAGGCAGCTTTGCCCCCGAGATCCCAGTGGTAGGAGACAGAAAGTGGAAGACTTGGGTTCTGGAGCCTACTTTCCATCCAGCCTTTTGCAGGCAAAGAAAGGGAGAGGCTGAGGGAAAGTGGAGCAAAGGGACAAGGGGGAGGAAAGGAGAGCACTGACAGTGACAGAGAGGTCCCCTCCATTTCCCGGTCCCTGGGTCCATACCAGATGTCCCGGATAGTCGCACATAAGTTGTGGCCCTTGATCCCATCACTACTGCAGATGTGTCATGTTCCTCTACTCCCTGATGTGTTTCAGGTTTGCTGCCAGCACACCAAGATGTTTGACAGCTTGGACACGATCGAAGACCTGTCTTACCACGGCCAGGCTGGCTGTTTTCCCCACTACCGTAGAAGGCCACGATATACGTGTTGTTGCTATGACCAATGCGGAAGGCTGGTTTGGCAAGGTTGCTGCTGGTCCATAACCCACTGGTGGTGCTGTCAGGGTAGCTCTGGAGGCTGCTGGCCATGCTAAATGCAGCTTGAATATCCACGGCACTTGGAGCAACACAGATATGAAAAGGAATATACCGATTCACAGCTGACGTGAAGGACATGGCTTGGAGCAGTGCTAAGCACTCAGCACCTCCCTGAGCACTTTGCATTGCTAGAATACTCCCTCCCCGCTCACGTGTTTCCTAAGCCTTGCTTTGTCACTCTAGGAACCTTGAATTCTCCACACCGTTAAGCAGTAAGGCCTCTTCATGCCGTGCACTTATATAATCGGCAGCCTCTGCTTCCCTAGAGTCCACATGTAATCCATTGCAGACCACTTGACACAGCCACAGTGGTATCCAGGGGTTTGGTATCAACAGGAAAGAGAAGCTGTTTTATGTTTTACTTCTAGCTGAAATATTGGCTACTGGAACTTTATCATGTAGAAGCTGCTTATTCTCCTCCTTACATAGTGCTTTTCCTCATGTGACATTATTCAGGGAGAAAAATAGTAAATAAATAGAGACACAGCTTAGAATTAAAAGTTACCAGTTGCGAAGAAAGAAGCACACCTTGTACAAAATGGGCCAGGAGCAGAAACCCGGTTGTGGCCCTTTGGAAATACTTGGGAGTACTAGCTGTCTCCCCAGTATCCCTTCCGTGTCTGTATATTCAAGTTCTTCACTGCATTTAAATTACTCTGTAGCATAATATGCCTCCTGGGTTTACGTGCTGGTGACATTCTCTCCTGCACAGAGCCCCGCACCCAGCATGGCTCGATTTCCCCTGCAGTCCTACACAGAGATGAAATTCAGTCCTGGAACATGTCTCTGTGTCCTGGTCTTTCCTCTTAGCCAGATGGGGGCTTTGCTATTGTTTCTCATTTTCAGCACCTGGTCCTTTCCAGCTGGGCTCCAAGTGGCACCGTTAATACTGTACTCTCTATATTCCAGAGAGATACTGGAAATCCACAGATCTTTCCTGCTATTGCCACCCTGGGTTAATTGAAAGCATTTTACTAATAAGACAAATGCATCTAAAGCAGAAGGATGAGCCCCGGCCGTTGTGGAACACTGCGTCTTCGTGTCATTGAAGTCAGCAGTGCCCGATGCCATTGCCCCAGAACTCAGATTTGGAAGATTTCCTGCACTGCCTCTACACTTATTCTAGTACACACTAGCACAGAACGGTGAATGCCACGCTGATGCATTAATGTGCCACTTAAAACATGTGTGCCGGCGCTACTGTACAGTACTGCTGATTACTGCCCATTAAGTTAGTACCTGTTATTACAGGTACTAAATATACTGTACACTAATTAAAGCACATTAATGAACATGTAGATGTTCCCCTTATCTAATCCATTGCAATGCAATCACTGAAACCTTAGGCTCTTTATCCAAGGAGAGTGGTTCCGTGTGAATGGGTTTAGGATTTTTCTGCAGAGAATGAGGAGACACTGGTGCCTGTGAAGAGGGGTTCGGTGTTGGATGTCTTTGCTCTGTGTACAGAGAATGGAGAGATGGTAGGCACCCCACTGGGGACCATCTAGACAGCCCACGAGCACTTAGTAATCACCTACAGAAATGATAAAGCAGGGGTCAGTTCTGCACTGCCACCCATCTCAAGAGGTTTACACCTGACTTGCAGTTCACTGAGGTGCCTCCGTTCAGCCAGTGAGGGTGCTAGTGCCCGCCTCTTGAACAGCGTCAAGGGAAGGGGTGACCTGGGTGCCTGACGCTTCAGATAAGCTGCATTGGGGAGTGCTTGCATTCTGGTCCCTGCCCCAGAGAAACAGAAATAACCACGACCAACTACAACTACAATAACCAGAATAGTTGTTGTACAATACAACAACCATTCAAGTCCTTTTTTGGACAGCTCTTTCCAGTGCTTTCGGGGCTATATGCTTATTTTCACATTCAGACTGCTGGCCTTATTCCAAGTAAGATATGTCTTGATGAAAGCGTCAGAGCCATACTGTGTACATCTTTCCCAGGGCACATCCCACATTTCCACAAGTAAAAGAAAATTTATCACCAAAATACTTCATGACAGACAGAGAAATTTGATCTTCTTTAGATTGCCCAAGTGTTTTTTCTAAGATGTCCTGAGGATAATTTTTTGAGTGTGTGGACACTTTGTCCCTAAACAGAAACCTTTTCTAACCATGAATACTGCAAGCCACTACAACTGATACATAAAGCGTCATTTCCAACTGTTTTGCCCACTTCATTAGAAATATGGTAACTGCAGGCTAGCCCTGGAAAAAATCTATTTGCCAATCTGTTCATTACATGTAATGTATAGGAACTGTCAGCACATTGGTCCATCTCGCTCACTTACATCATTGGGGTGAATCTGCAAACCAATCTTGCTTTACATACGTTCAAACCTTTCTTTAGAATGAGTGCACCTGAAACACAAATCCTGCTGCATCTTCACCGTAAAGTCACTCGCGGGCGGCCTATAGCTAGAATAACTGTCGCGTCCCCCTCCACTCCCCTATTACAGGCCTACCCGTACCAGACAGATTGTGGAAATGAGACACAGTACTCATTAACTCCAGTCACACGGTAGTGGGAGTCAAGGTGTTGTAAAGTCTTGTAAAATATATGGTCTGTAATCCTGAAAGTGTTCATGCCTTGTGCTTGTGGCAATGATGTAAGAAGCCCTGTGGATTATAATTATAGGATAATCTGAGTCTTAAAATAATGAATAATGTCCCCCCACTGCCACAGACACAGGCCTAGCCTTATTATTGGGTGATGCCCTGAGGAAGGAGGATTACATCCCTTATGAACTTTCACAGAGGAAATCCAGCTCAGACATCAGAGCTGCACACCCGCCATTCTCTCTTCACCACCAAGGGCATTCCTTTTCCTCTACACACCACTTCCCTTGATGTTCAGGAGAGAGGGGTCAACAATACATTTAAAAAGCAGCAAAGAAGACAAACAGGGCGCATGTACATGTGCATTAATGCGCCGTAGTTATGGCGCATTAAGTTTAGTACCTGTAGTCATAGGAACTAACTCAATGCGCGGTAACGGGCACTACTGCACAGTAGCGCAGCACGCGCCTTCTTCGTGATGCTAATGCACAGTAGACTAATTCTCCTGCGCATCAGCCCATTAGCACAGCTTTTGCCATGACAGACTATGAGCAGGAGAAGTGCTCTACTGTGCATTTAGCGTCTCGTGTAGACGCGCCCACTCACGATGAATTAACTTCTTAACAACGTGGGACCACAGGGCACAGGCACCTCCCCAGTCCCTGAACTCGGGGACTCCCGCCATCACAGGGAAATATGATATGAAAATAGGTCTAATGATACAGGCTGGCAGGTCTGAGATAAAAGCAATCTGACTGTGCATGGATTTTAAACGTCTGAGCACTTTCCTGTGGTGGGCTCATTCAATCCTGCCACAGTCCATAAAATAATATTCATTATCATAGTTATCCCCATAGCATGTTGAATGAAGTTGCCAAGCTCCTGGGAATGGCAAGGGAACATAACAGAAAACAGAGAAACTAATACAATAATACCAAAAAAATCCAAACCGCAACAGAAAAGTTTCACAGGAGTTCAGCACGTGCAGTTCCCTGATGGCTTACCTGAGTACAACCGAGCCCCCGACTTCGCACACTAAACAGGTCAAACCATGAGACTGTTATTGCACAACCGCATATTCATTTTCCTCATTTCCCTAATATATTAAAATCCACTAACTGAAGCACCCTATCCTCAGTGGGAAGCTAGCAGACTGCGGAGTGGACACCTACATGGCCAGGTGGGTGGCCAACTGGCTTAGGGGCCGCGCCCAGAGAGTGGTGGTGGACGGTTCCTTCTCACCTGGAGGGAGGTGGGCAGTGAGGTCCCGCAGGGTTTGGTCCTCAGACGGATATTATTCAATATCTTCATCAGCGATTTGGACGAGGGTGTGGAGAGCACCCTCTCCAAGTTCGCTGGTGATACTAAGTTATGGGGCAAATTTAGTAAACCGGAGGGCAGGGAGCAGATTCAGGCTGACCGGGACACGTTGGATCAATGGGCAGAGAGAAATAGGATGCCGTTTAATAAAGATAAATGTAAGGTACTCCACCTGGGAAGGAGGAACCCCCAGCACACCTACGGGTTGGGGAGTGTCCTTCTCAGCAGCGCGGAGGCAGAGAGGGATCTCGGAGTCATAATTGACTCCAAGATGAACGTGAGAAGGCAGTGTAACGAGGCCATCAACAAGGCCAATCGCACCTTGTCGTGCATTAACAGGTGTATAACTAATAGATCAAAGGAGGTGATGCTCCCCCTCTATGCAGCGCTGGTCAGGCCGCAGTTGGAGCACTGTGTCCAGTTTTGGACGCCGCACTTCAACAGGGATGCGGGGAATCTGGAGAGGGTCCACAGGAGGGCCACTCGTATGATTAGTGGCCTTCGTGATAGACCCTACGGGGGGAGGCTGAGAGCTGAATCTCTTCAGCCTTCACAAGAGACGGCTGAGGGGAGATCTTGTGGCCGCCTATACATTTATTAGGGGAGGTCACTGGGGAATAGGGGAAGCGCTGCTTTCTAAGTTGCCCCAGGGAGTGACTAGGAATAATGGGTGTAAACTAGTTGAGAGTGGATTTAGGTTAGATATTAGGTTAAGATTTAGGTTAAATATTAGATATTAGGAAGACATTTTTCACAGTAAGGGCGGCCAGGATCTGGAACGGGCTTCCAAGAGAGGTGGTGCCATCACCTAGCTTGGAGGTCTTCAAGAGGAGGCTGGATAGTCACCTGGCTGGGGTCGCCTGACCTCGGTCCTCTTTCCTGCCTGGGGCATGGGGGCGGACACGACGATCCATTGTGGTCCCTTCCGACTCTGCAACCTATGAGTCTATGAAAGCAGTACAGGAAGTCTGTGATCAACGCCTGCGGCACATCGACATTGGGTAAAAAACAATCCGTGTACCAACTGTTACAAGATTTCCAATTGGACTTTGGTACAAACAGAGAGGAGTTATGACCCCTAATTACATATTACTTCTATCATTAAAGTAAACGAACCCTGGATTTGGCTTCTTGTCAGGTACTTACTCCAAGACGTCTCTTCTTCAGGAACAGGTGTAGCAGGACTTCTCAGATGGAGGGAAAGGTCCTTGCTCAGTCACACAAAATGGAGGGGAAACTGTCTCCTCAATGCCTCACAAAATGGAGGGGAAAACATCCCTTCGGTGCCTCACAAAATGGAGGGGAAGCTGTCTTCTTGGTGCCTCACAAAATGGAGGGGAAAACATCCCTTTGGTGCCTCACAAAATGGAGGGGAAGCTGTCTTCTTGGTGCCTCACAAAATGGAGGGGAAAACATCCCCTCGGTGCCCCAAAAACGGAGGGAAAACTGTCCCCTCAATGCCTCAGAAGATGGAGGGGAAACTGGCTCTTCAGTGCCTCACAAAATGAAGGGGAACCGTCCCCTCGGTGCCTCTGGATTCCTGCAACAATATCTCCATACCACAATACCGCAGAAGTAACAAAATAATTAATAAATAAATCGATAAAAATAAATCTCTTCAAGAAATGACCATTTTCTCTCTTGCTGTTAGCTCCTGACGGGATTTTTCCAGGTCCTCCCATGGCTCGCAGGGAAATATGAATCATTGCTCCTTTCCTTCCAACTCCAGGGAAAAAACTGGCAGAGTATTTCATATCATATCTGACATCGGATCCACGTAGCATTTGCCTTAAGTTATTCAAGGCTGCTCTGTCCATCATGCACAGGTCTTTTGCGAAATCAGGAAATAGTCAGATTCTGCCGAGTCTAGATCGGAGACTGGGCTGCTGCTGAATCCGCCGAATCTCCGACTCCCACAGGCCTCATCCCCCACCCGCTCTCCCAGCTCAGCCATGGCTGCCTCTCCTGCCTCAGCTCCGGCCCTTTAAGGAAAAAAAACAAGGAGGAGCAAGAATGTTTGACTTTCGCTTGCGTATCCCCCTAGGCTTTGTATATGAAGAGGTGAAGATGCCAACAACTGTCTTGGCTCCGTATAGAAAACGTCAAGGGTGTTCATGTCATACAGCCTCAAAGCTGCAACTTTCCTAGGACCCCATGCTTTGTTTTCCACTACAGCCATCCCCTGCCCTCGCCAGCAGGCAGCTCTGCAGTCGGCTTCTGCAATGAGTCCTGATGCTACCACACTGGGAACCCACTGCACGTCAAAAAAGAAATTAATTTGTTCTTCACATGAAGGAGAACTCAGCCAAGGGACAAGAATTAAACAAAAAAGAAAAGAAAAACCTGAAGTGAATTTAGCTTTTCCTAAGTGGAGTTTTCTAGATCTGGGAAACATCTGAAGTCCTCTATCCAGACTATCAGTCAATGAGCATCAGCTGGCTTTGCTGGTGACTGAATCAGAAAATTTCAGGTGCGCCCCCGCACATAATAAATACAGGCTCCTTCCCCACTTCGAGTTTCATACCCGCCATCCAATAACAGGTAGACGCAAGGATGCAGACAGGGCCCGGGCTCCCCCGTTTTCAGAGAGATGCGTTTAAAACCCAGGATTGCAGATGAGTTCTGCTTAGGATTGATTTGCCTTATTTTGACATGCATTTAGCCAACCCATGTTGGAGGTAGGAATGACTGGGAGGGAGGCATGAGATCACTCTCTGTTTTTAATAGTACAGGAGGAAAGATCTGGAGAGATTTGAGGGCTGATATTCAGTTTCTGCAATGTGGAAAGTGCAGTATTATCACTCCTGGAGCCACGACTGAAAAGGACCAGGGGTTTTATATGAGAGACAAGTGCAAACATCCCATCTGGGATAGGAGGAAAGCCCAGGGCACAGAGACATGCTTCAGGGCTGATTTTCATCTCTGTGTCGCACTTCAGTAGGAATTGAGTCATGCTGGGCGCGGGGCTCTGCATGGGAGGGAATTTCACCAGCATGTCTACAAATAAGGAACGGAGGGGAAAAAACCCAGGAGGCAAAAATTATGCTGCAGAGGAAGTTTAATGCAAAGAAGAAATTGAGAATACAGACACAGAAGGGATAAAGAGGAAAGAGCAAATATTCCCAAGATATTTCCAAAGGGCCACAGCCGGATTTATACACCTGTTGTCACCAAACATCTTCTA